>NW_022436943.1:45227286-45319055 GCF_009761245.1 Sapajus apella
GTCAGCTGTTACCCTTATTATTGTTTCTTGTATTTCATGCCACTTTTGTTTATTTCTATTATAAAATTTTTCTTTTTGGTTTTCAGAAGTTTGACAGTAATGTGGCTTATTGTGTTTGTCATAATATATTCTGCTTTGGGTTCACTGAACTTCTTGGATATGTGGGTTTACATTTTTCACCACATTTGGATAATTTATGGTCATTATTTCCTCACACTTGTTTTTCTCCCCTAATAGTTTCTGCTTACTCCCTCAGACTCTAATTCCATATGTGTTAGGCTTGATATTTTTCCTGGAGTCATGTAGGCTCTGTTCATTAAAAAAAAAAAAAAAAAAAATTCCATTGTTTTTGATTAATTTCTGTTGACCTATTTTTACGTTTTCTGATCTTTTATTTTCTTGTGTCGTCTTTTTCTTTAATCCTAATCTTTCTAATAGATATTTTTAAACACTCAAGCTCTCAAGCAGGTCCAAAAATACCTTTACAGGGCAGACAAAGGGGAATGGCTTGGCTTTTATTATGGTTAGGAGGTGAGATTGGGGTGAGAGCTCCCAGGTAGTGTGCAGGCCATGCCAAAGGAGAGAGAACTTACCAATTTACCCATATATGGGAAGCAGAAAAAGGAGGAGAACTGATGGGGCTTGGAAGCTGTCACCAAACATCAAAAATGACAACAATCCTCCTATTATACCTTCTGACTCTAATCTCTACCCATCCAATCCACTCTCCATGTTTTATTTTACTTCTTGGCACTTAACTACCATCCTCTGATTATATATTTACTTATACAGTCTCTCTACCACTTACAGGATGAAACATGAAAACAAAAGTTTTGTTCACTCCTATGTTCGATGTGCGTAGAACAGCACCAAACTGAGTTTCATAAATGTTTGTTAAATTATTTAGAGGAAAATGTAATAAGACTAACACTTAAGCTTTATGGAGTATCTTTCCTATAGCACTGCACTTGGTTTGAGTAAAAGAAAACCTTCCATGAGAATGTCTTTAGCTCCTAGTCATCAGGCTATAAAACCTTTAGCAACCTCTAAGCCAACAAATCTCCCTGCTTCATCCATGAGTTGGGAAGTTCTGTCTCACTGCCTATATATATTTACATTCCATCAGCTTGTTTTTCTTGTTCTTTGTTGAACGTTCTTGTCAGCACCATAAGAAAGAATGTTCAATGAGAAAAGGAAAAGCTACAATGTGGTTGATCTACATTCCCATTTCTCTGTAGGGTCAAGTCCTATATGTCCTTTGGAAGATATATTCCTTTTACTTATGTATTTACTTTTCAAACCACTCACCCCAGTTCCCTCAATTCATCTAGCTCCTCATCAAGCAAAGGGTTTTCTCATCTGCTTGGTTGAATGTAGACATTTGAGTTAATCATTAGGCCCCCTTTCTTAATTTACTTTAACAACTCCCTAGCAACTGGTATCTTTGTAGTTACATTACAATTTATACCAGAACTATAAATTGCACAAATGGCTAGTGGTTTTATTATCCAATTCTTAGTCAGACTTTCTGTTGATTTCTCTTGTGACACCATAATATGAATGGTATGAAGATAATTCAGATGACAAATAAGCAGGAGGGAGAAGCAGGACATTGAGATTTTCCCCGTATTGTTGCTTGACGCATTGTTCACACTGAAAAATCTCTGTTTTACTGGATAATCCTTCTTTCTTTCCTCTATGTCATCCTAAAGTTACTGTCCCCTTATAAAACTTTGATAGAAAATATTTGGTGAGTATTTTGATTATAACCTAGAATATGTATACATTAATAAAAATAACCAGATATACTACAGAACTCTCTGTTGGCTCTGTTTTTCTCAGAATAGATAGCAGCGATAGTGCATTATGTTTTAATAAGAAAAACAAAATGGTAAACCTTGAGAAATTTTCAGAAATGTAGTTGAGACATATTTTTTCATAATTAAATACTTATCTATTTATTGCCCTTGGAAAATATATGTGTAGAAATTTTTCTTCTGTTATTTGTTGCTATCTTCTTAATTTGTTCCAAAGATCATACTGCCATATTGCATTCCCTCTGGAAGAAAACAAAACAAAACAAAATTCACTCAAAACCAGCAATGCTGCTATCAGATAAGTAGATGTCAATGTATACTCATGAGGAAAAACTAAAAAATGTGTTTGTTAATTCAACATTTTTCTATGTAATATTTCCAGGTCAGACTTTTTTTTACATTCCTGGAGTTGAGTTTTATATACCAAAAGTAATAACAATAAAATATTTGCTTTGATTACTGTGGAGGAGGAGGAGAGATGAAATATTCAATTGTATTAAAATAAATACCATTCTCAGAGATACTGGTTTCCTGTAAAAGGAAAAGGTTGTAAAAAATTTCGAGCTATTGTATCTTTTTTTTTCTTAAATTTTGCTAAAGGTAGCATTTTATATATCCAGGCATGTCATTGCTCGTTTGGGTACATAGGAATTTGATGGTAGTATACAGTATTAAAGTCTTTCCTTGACACTAAAAATTAATAATAAACTTATTATCTCCAGAGATCTTTATAATTCAAAGCTTTGCTACTGTGCTAAACTAAATAAACATTTTTTTTTTTTTTTTGCTGAGAGTATTTATTAGATACTTTATTAAAAATATGTTGCTCAGGTCCTAAAAATGCTTTATTCTAGAAAGAATATGTATAAAAAGCTTACGTGATGACTAGTGCCTTGGTTAGTACTTGATACATATTACTTTGTTTTCTTCTTTCTTCTGATAAATGCAAAGGCATATTTAAAGGATCAGTGGACATGTTCATAGGACATGTATATGGCAGGAATAAAGATATTTCTCACTTACGTTCAAGTAGGGTAAATGTTGAAGAAGTAATGCCAGCTCTTGCACATGCAGTTATTAACAAACAAGTTAGTCAATCCTGCAAAAGCTGTATGAATAGAGCTTAGTCACATCAAACAAAAAGCTTCCATGAGCAATTTTAGGAAGTTCTGACTTCCTGCTCATTTTATTTATCTATGAGTCGTAATTCTAAGGAGCATATTTGAATGTGAATTTGATGAAAGAATTCCCCATGGGAGGCAAGAAAGTAAACATACACTGGCTCTAAAGATTTCTTGAGGAATAAAAACCAATAATTATATTGAGTTTCAGAGTTGTTTTACTCTGTCACTTTTTGGAGGACTGAGAAATTTCCCACCTTGAACATCTAGAAATTCTTCACTGCCAGAGCAGAAAGTTTTATCTCTAGTGTGACTTTTCCTCAATCTAGAGAATGAGGGCTATCACTCCATTGCTGAAAACAAACAAAGATTTGAGGACTATTGGAGTGGGGTGTAAATGTGTATAAATACAGAAGAAATTTGGTAGTTGACTCCTAGTTCTCCCAAATGTCTCAGTCTAGAAGTACTCAGCCAAGTATTAATATTTCCCTGTTAGAAGTGCCTGCTGTCCTCAAGACATATCTGATAGAAGGTGAAGTGGGAAGACTCTCTCTTCCAGGCCTTTGAATTGAATAGAGAAAATCTTGTTTCTTTGCATAGCATTGGGCAACATCACAAATGAGGATTTGAAATTTAAAAAATGAAGGAAGATATAAAAAGCAAACCATCTCTCTGACTGGCTGAGCTGTACCACTATTGAAACACAAATAAAATGATTGTCAAAAGTAAGGTTAATATCAGATAAGTTTTCAGGATGAATACTTACTTATTTTGAACAGCTGCTGCTTTCGAATTTGCTGTTAAAGCCTAAATGATTATTTTCATACAACTAGGCGTTTTTTTTTTTTTTTTTTTTTTTTTTTTTTTTTTTTTTTTTTGAGAAAGTACTGCTCTGTCGCCCAGGCTGGAGTGCAATGGCGTAATCTCACCTGACTGCAACCTCTGCCTCCGGGGTTCAAGTGATTCTCCTATCTCAGCCTTCCTAGTAGCTGGGATTACATGTGCTCACCACCATGCCTGTCTAATTTGCGTATTTTTAGTAGAGATGGAGTTTTACTCTGTTGCCCAGGCTGGTCTCGAACTCCTGACCTCAGGTGATCCACCCGCTTGGGCCTCCCAAAGTGCTGATTACAGGCATGAGCCACTGAGTCCAGTCACGACTAGGCATTTTCTTCTTTGTATAAATTCAAACATGTTAAAGGTGCATATCATAGAAGAATGACTTAAGGAAATATGGTAGCTTCTCTCATATTAATATTAGAGCTGAAAATATGAAAATACACTTTAACAAAGAGTGGACACGCTAATGAACCTTTTTTTTTTTTGAGACAGAGTTTCACTCTTGTTACCCAGGCTGGAGTGCAATGGCGTGATCTCGGCTCACCATAACCTCCGCCTCCTGGGTTCAAGCAATTCTCCTACCTCAGCCTCCCGAGCAGCTGGGACTACAGGTGCGCACCACCATGCCCAGCTAATTTTTTTGTATTTTTAGTAGAGATGTGGTTTCACCATGTTGACCAGGATGGTCTTGATTTCTTGACCTCGTGATCCACCTACCTCGGCCTCCCAAAGTGCTGGGATTATATGTGTGAGCCACCACGCCCGGCTCACTAATGAACCTCCTCTTAATAGAGTTGCTAGATTAAATAATACTATTCATTCTCATTATTGACCATACTGGCTGAAGCCCACAATATCCTGAAAGCTCATGATTAGCAGGCTTTTTTCTGGTATGTCCACACACTTCTATTCCCATTGGATGAGTTGAATACATACCAGTACTCCCCTAAACCAGTCTATGTCATTACACTTTAGAGTCATTATGTAATTCACTCAAATATTAATTAAACCTATTAAATATGAGCACAAGAGAGTCATTTCTAAGAAAAAAATAAGTTGTGTGCTTTGCAAAAATGTGAATGGCTTACACCATAAAAATTACTATAGAATATGGATGGACAAGAAGATGCAAAAAAAAAGTGAAAAAAAAAAGATGTTAACAATCTGTATATATTCTCTCTGCACTCAGGTTGCTTCTCAGATTTCTTTGCAGATTCTGCTCTGACTTGAAGAAAGCAAATGTAGAAATAACAGATGCTTTGTAGGTATGATTTTCATAAAAGATTTAGATTTAGAAATCTGAGATACGGATTTATAATCAGTGGACCCATACTAAGAAGTGTATTGACCTTACTTCAGAAGTTTCATCAATAAATGTACTTTTACAAGTCTTAAGTTACAATATTTACATATTGTTACATAAAGTTACATGAAATATTTATGTATGGCTCTTCTCTTTAACTGACGTTTTGATTAATTGACCAATTATGGGTTTTAAGCTGAAGAGTCTTCTACTGTTCAGTAAATTATATTTTAGCCTAATAAAAATGCCATGAAGAACGTAACACAAAAACCATTGTAATTCAGATATAAGTTGGAATCCCCCCTGTTCAGAAATCTAGTTAAAATTTACTTTAAACTTCACTTTCTGTGTTCTATGGAAACTCAAAGCATACTCAAAGTCCTGTTTTTTTCATAATTTATAGCTTTTCTTTGCTATCTCCGTTTGTGGCCCCTGAATCTACATGTAGTTCTGGTGTCATAATCACTCTTCATTCATTACTCTGTAACTATTGAGGATGTTAAAATAAAATATGGATGCAAAGACTCTAACACAATTCCTGGTACTCATTCAAAGATAACAGCTGTTATTGCATTAACATTTTTATTATTTTAAACCATGAAAATACTGTGCAGATGGCATCATCCCCACTGTATCTGTTGAAATCTAAGACTTGGATGGGTTGTGTGTGTGTGTGTGTGTGTGTGTGTGTGTGTGTGTGTGTGTGTTTTCCCCCAGGCTGCCCAAAAGTAAGTCCAGAATTTTAACCTGGGCATTCTCTCTCCCAAGCCTGGGATCTTTGCAGTGTGTCTATAATGTGATGAAGGAAATCAAGGCTTCCTTAAGTGCACACAGAAGGGCCACCTATCCCAGGCTGGGGGAAAAATGTGTTTCCAATCTTCTTCCCAGCACTAATAGAATATGAGTTTTATGTTCCAGTCTCAATGGATTAGTTATTTCTTTCTGACCTTCATGTCTTTGCTGGTATTTCTTGTTTCTTTTGTTCTTTCCTGCTCGACAACAGTCCATTTTCCATTGTAGAAATACTATGAATTTTTAATGGATCCATATAGTCTTCCCAAATCCTCTTTGTTTAATGCAGTTATTTTGTAATTATTGATACTGAGGATAGCCATAATAATTCTTAAATTAACGATCTCTTCTGTACTAGGCAGTGTGCTAAGCAGAAGATGTGGGCCACAGGGTCTTCCATGAGGTTGTTGCATGGGTGGAAATATTAAGAATCAGGAATATTAAAATCCTAAGGCCACACAACTGTTAAGTGATATAGTGAAATTTGAACCCAGAAATTCTGACTCCGGTGTCCATATTCTTACCCACTGCATTTCATTTGGTGAAGGAATGTGCTCAATATTGCTAGCAGTTATTCATAGGAAGCCTGGGGCAATTTATCTTTTTTTCTAGAACTAGTGTATCGATGAAGCCCAACATGAGAGTGTTGCCTTGAAGGTGAAATCTTTTCATAAAGCAAAATAAATAATTTTTGAGCCACCAGATCAAGGAGGTTTGATTACAAAAGTAGGATGTTCTTGGCATAAAAACAGACACGAAAATAATAATGAAGTTGTCATTATTTGCAAAAGAAAATGCCCTGGAAAGACAATAACCTAGGCTTCAGGGAGAGAAGAAAGTCATAGTAAATTCAGAGTAAAATAAATTTCAGTGAAATCCACTTCCCTTCTCCCAAACAAACAATTGCCATATACAAGTATACTTCTTAAATACTCAAGTCACAGAAAGCTATTTTTGCCATGTTTTTTGTCTTTACAAGTGAGTAGTTTTCTTTGCTCTATCTTATTTCTTATCTTAAAAATGGTGAACTAAATACATGTAAAGACATCTTCCATAAATCCTCCACAAAATTTCAGACAAGTCAAAATGAAAGAAAATGTATAAAGTTACTATAATAGACACAATTTGTTTTTAAGCTGCATAAAAAGTTTTCTTCAATTGTATAAAAGATCTCTGTGAAATATATTTGCTGTCCTTGTTTTCCACATTGTCTGAGTAGATTCTTAACCATGAACATAAAAATTCAGAGAATTGTTTAGTAATACCTAATAAAAATGCCTGCCAATTACTATTGAGTAACTGGATGGATGGATATTTAATAGCTTGAAGTGTTAACATATTTTGGCATCCAATATTTTATCTGACACAAAATTAATTCTTTGTGGCTGCTACTAATTCTCTTCTTTCCTACTCAGCAGTCATGAGAATATTATTATTTATTGTTATTATTTTAATATTTAGGATTTGATGTTTAATAATTTCATAGAGTATTAAAAATATTAAATTTGAAATACAAATTTCATGCCAGACAAATTCAAGAATGGACTATAAGAACAGATTGCAAGCCTGATATCCTGAGTGTGTAGTATAATGCTTGGTACATAGTAGATGCCCAAAAACTTTGTCAAAGGCAAAGAAACTGAGTGCAAAGAGTAATAATACAATATATGTGAAAGAGCTTGCGGTAAGCTCATATTAAATATATTGTCAAAGTATGGAATAGTTTGCCAGAAATGTTTTGGAATTTATATGACTGCTTGATATGGTTTGGCTCTCTCTCCCCCCACCCAAATCTCTTGTCAAATTGAAATCCCGATGTGTTGGAGGAAGGGCCTGGTAGGAGATCATTGCATCATGGGGGTTCCCACTTTCTATTCTCGTAGTGAATGAGTTCTCGTGAGATCTGGTTATTTAAAAGTGTGTAGCACTTCCTTCTTGACTCTCTCTCCTGTCACCATGTGAGGAAGGTGCCTTGATTCTCCTTTGCTTTCTGCCATAATTGTAAGTTTCCTGATGCCTCCCAGTCCTGCTTCCTGTTAAGCCTGAGGACATTTTTTAAAAAGTAATATTCAGTGACAATATACGTAAACTATTTATGCAGTATAGGGTAGTGTTTTGTGGTACTTAAAAGGAAAGTTTCTGCATTAATCTTGCAAGTCTGAATCACCTTTCTCTCACATTGTTAAATTATGCAAGTTAATCATTGAGTCTCATTGGAAAAATGGCTCTGTTTCTCACATTATCTTCACTGTAAAATGGGAATTATCAAAGTATCTCTTCATAGGGTTGTTGTGAGTGTCCAATGCCTGGTACATAGTCAACAATATATAGATGTTAACCATTTAAATTTTACATTATTTCCACCTTCCTGTTTAATACCATGTCTACCTTGAGAGCATTAAACTTTTTGAAAACTCAGGGTAAGCAATGCTTTTAAGGTCTATCTGTTCATGCTTGAAGTCATTTAAAGCTCCTTAGATCTCTAATAATAGAAATTTAGCTGAACTTTTGTGTTCTTATGTTTGTAGTTTTTAAAATAGGCTTTGTGGTTCATCTTTCTTATTTAGCAAAATGAGTAGTTCTCATTTCTTCCTCTTATAGAAATTCTTTCTTTCTTTTTTATCAATACCCCCGATAAAGGAACCCACCATCCTGCAACCTCCATTTATATATTTCAATTAAGTGTACATCCTACCCGACTCCAAGCCTTTTTTTTTCTTTTGGCCATTGTATTTATGTCTTATCTCTGTCCAGTGCCAACTAGAGTGAAGAGCAACCACCCAGGCTTCTTTGTTGTGTGTGGTTTAGGGGAGGGGATGGGAAAGGCAGTGAGGAGGGGAACTTTTTCTTGCTGCTTTTATCAAAATTGAAAAATGCAATTCAAGCCATTCTTGAGGTTACCACCTAGAAGCGGAAAATGAAGATGGAGAGAAATTGAATCCTGGTTTCATGCTTGAGCCCCTGGTGTCCCCCTGTGATGGGGATTCACAGATATATGGGTTATGAAACAATAGATTCTCTGTGTTTAAATGAGTTTAATTAGCTTTTCTGACACTTGCAACCAAAAGAAAGTAAGGTGATAATCTACCTGTGGTTAGGCCACCAGTTACTCTCTTTGATTTGATCAGTGTCCTTGCCTCTCTCATGCAATCCTCCAAACATCCTACCAATTTGCTGTCACTGATCTGCTCTGGGTTTAGATGTGAGACAACCTAGGTTATGAGGGTTTCATCCTGACAGGAATAAATATACTCTGAGAGGCTTAGGGTTTTGTAACATGTATATTTAACATCTTAGAAACATTCATTTTTAAATCTTTCTTTCGGAATCTTGGCTGTATTTTGGCATGTAATCTACTTTGCTGCTTGTTAGGAATGTATTGCTGAAGAATGCCGTTAGCGCCATAGAGCCTCATGTCATATCTTAGACTTACTACTTATTAGTGCTATATATTTGAAAAAGTTATTTAACATTGCATAATTTCAGTTTCTTATTTTGCAAAATGAGTATAATAATACCTGACCTGGTTGAAATAAAGAATAAATATAAAGCATTTAGAACAGGGCATGACATATGAGGCCTGATTGTTGAACGTGCTACATGCTTTTTAATTTTTAAGTTGATGAGATACTTTCAACTATTCAAATGACAATTATTAATACATGTTATTCTGAATTAATAACATAATCCATGTTATTCTAAGTTTTTAAAATCCTCCCAAGTATTTAATTTAGGATATTTCATTTTCCCCTTTTACCTCAGAAAAGAGTGGATCAGAAAGAAGAGAAAACAGTGTATATAAATATTACTCTTTGTTACCTGGTTTGAGCTCAGATATGACAAAAAGGCAAATGAAGCCTTTCACTTCAATAAACTTTAAGACTTTTGATTTTTGGCAGCATATTCCTTTGTTCTTATGCTTTATGTTTAAAACTTTATTTTTCTGCACATACTATTCTTCAGAATAGTATTTTACTGCACATTTAATTTTCTAGAATGATGGTAACTGAGGTAACTCCTGGTTTCATTCCATTTAGACACACCTGTAACTTCAGAGAAATTATTACGTGTTTCTGTAGCATTCTTAGTTTAAATGTGCCTTAAATACATAACTGTTTATTGTCAATCTTCCTGCTTTACAGTCTGTCCAATTCAATCCTGCTTTCCCCGCAAGGAAGACAGCTAAGAAACCTGCTCAGATTTCCCTTTTCCGACCTTCTCTCTGCCAGCCTTCCTATTTTTCTCTATCCCAAAGGAAGCCCGAAGGCTGCTCAAATTTCCTTTGTGGGGTCTGTGTCCCACCTGGCTTCTTCCTCTCCTGCTCAGCAACAGGTGGTTGTTTTTGTACTGTCAGCACTCCCTACTTCCAGCTGTCAGAATTCATCCCAATGGAAATGGAGACATCTGAGTTTCTTCCAGACTTCAATGACTAAATTGCCAATTTCCATTTTATGAAAATAATTCTCCTTTGATGGAATAATCTTGCTCCTGAACCATTCCTTTAAACAAAAACCAACAAACAAGCAATAGAAGGATTTTAGCCATACTTAAAGGCTAAATCAGTGACCAATCTGTTCATTGCCTCTTTTTTGAGTCTTTTGGAAGGTCTCCAAGCATGTGGATCATATCCAGTTAACCAACGAACAATGGAATCAGAATTTTGACAACCCCTGTCTTTAGTCATGTTGCATGAAAGATTTCAGTAAATTTGTCTTTACCACTATTTTGGGGTTTGAATAAAAGCTAATGAATTAGAATATCTAAGGACAGGACATAGCACTATATACTTAAAAAAATTTGACCCTGGTAATAGCGAATGTCAGTCATATTTTGGAGCCACTAGACAAAACAGTATCTTAACAATGGGAAATGAAAACATTTAATATGATCTGTATTTTCCTCCATAAGAAGAAACCAATAAAGTAGTGCCTTTTTTTCCTCCCAAAATGAGAAAATGAAGGCTAAGGAACAATAGAATCTTAAATGGCCTCATCATTTTAACCTAAGTATATATTTTTCCCAGTAGTCTCAGAATGTGAGAAAATATGTACTATGTTGTTTAAAGATTTATCAAATTTCTTATTGTGAGCCATCATCCTGCTGATCTGCCCAAAAGTTCAGTCTCTGTCACTATTGGGATTACTGCCATTTCTTCCCCATGGGTTGCACAAAGCCTCATATGACCTGATACAAAGCAGAATGTTCCATCAGGCCCCTTCTTTCCTTCTTTCCTTCCTTCTTTCCTTCCTTCTTTCCTTCCTTCCTTCCTTCCTTCCTCCCTCCCTCCCTCCCTCCCTCTCCCCCTCCCCTTCTTTCCTTCTTGCTTTCCTGCTTTCTTTCTTTTTTTATTTGAGACAGGGTCTTGTTTTGTCACCCAGGCTGGAGTGCAGTGATGTTATCATGGCTCACTGCAGCTTGACCTCCCAAGTTCAAGCGATACTCTCATCTCAGTTTTCTAAGGTGCAGAGACCACAGGCATGCCACCATGCCTGGCTAATTTTTTAATATTTTATAGGGATGAGTTATTGCCATGTAGCTCAGGCTGATTCTTTTCTTTTTCTTGTTTCAACTGGGAATATTTTCTTCAAACAAAAATCTTACTGGGACATTAATTATTTAAAAGACACAAAGATGTGTTCCTGTTGACCAAAAGCTTCTCAAACTTTCTCCACTTTTTCACCATTACTCCTCTTTCCTAACATCCCAGAAATTCCTCTATGGAACCCTAGTTTAGTTAAGGAAACACAGGTCTGGGAATACACCAGATATTCTGGTAATAAATTATAGTGAAGAAGTGGTCCAGACATTGCCATATGTGAAATTCAGGAAAATGGTCACTATGACGTTTCAGATTATGTTCAATGGTAAGATGCTATAGGTAAATGATGCTTTATTGAGAACTCAGCACCTTTAACTCAAGCAGTTTATCTTACATTTCAGTGGTGGTTTCCAGGCCATAAAAATTAAAAGCCTATCAGTGCCATTGGAAAGCAATAGAAAATGTTTCATAATGAAAAATGAAGATCTTGTCAATCTTATTTTCATAAAGACAAAGTAAACTGTGTTTCCTCTTTGTGTTTGTTCAAAATTTAAAATCTCCTTCTTTTTATTATATCAGGATTTTAAAAGGTCATTATTCAGTAAGAGGAGGAAGATTTGGCCATATTTTATGAAACCCTTGGGAGAAAGAGAGAGAGCAAGAAAGAAATTTTCCAAGTGGTTGTACAGATGAGATATTATTGTGTGGTGTGTATGCCTACAGCTGGTAGTAATCACTCCCCAACATCATATAGTTATTTCCCAGTATCAGATGTGAACACATGTGAGCCTTTCCCTTCAAGGGCACTTTTTGTTCATGTTTTCCAATGTAGGTTATCATTGTGATCCTAACCCACTTTTATTAGAGTCTGTTTTTAATCAAATGAAAGGTCTTTATTGGACCTTTCTTGTGGGTAAAAAAAAGTGAACCCATTGAAAAATTAATAACAGAAGCTTCTTTAGTAATTCATTTAGTTTTTTTTTTCTAAATTTTTGGAAATATGGCTTTGGTAATGTGTTCCTTTTGAAGCTGTTTCTTGTCCACATGTATTTACATATCCATTTACTGTAATGCAGTTAGCAGCTCAAGGAAGTAACTATTTTGGAGAAGACCATCATTTATCTCATATTAAAATAATCTTAATTGGCACTGAGGTGAAGGGTATTTTGCCCTAGGTTTGATTTTTTTCCAGAAAATTTAAAAGTAATTTTAAGGCATATTTCAGCTTAATATCATTACTGTGGTCAGCTGAAAAGATGGTCCCACAAAGATATATTCACTTCTAATCCCCAGAATCTGTGACTATTAACTTATATAGCAAACAAGTGAATGTTACATTATGTAGCAAAATATGTGATTATGTTAAGGTTCCTGAAAAGAGGGGCCACTTCTGGATTGTCTGGGTAAATTCTAAATGTCATCATAAATGTTTTTATAAGAGGAGATTAGACAAATATATTTAGAGGAGTAGGTATGTAAAGATGGAGCAGAGAGAGATGCAGTCATAAGCCAAGAATGCTGACAGTCACCAGAAGCCAAACGGGGCAAAAATGGATTCTTCCCTACAGCCTCTGGAAGGAGTACAGCCCTGCCTAAACTCTGATTTTGGCTTCTGCCCTCCCCAACTACGAGTGAATGAAATTTGGCTGCTTTATGCCACCAGGGTTGTGGTAGTTTGTTATAACAGCCACAAGAAACAAATATAGTTACCTTAAGAAATAAAACATAATAAACAAGATTACCTAAAGGAAGGAGTTTAAATTTCTATTTCATGTGAAGTAAAAAAGCACCTGCTAACTTCTGTGAATTGTTGATTGTTTTATATTTTTCAGGCTTTATATAAGATTGAATCCATTCTCTTCCCCAATCCCATATTGCATTTTTAAAAATATTTTTTCTAATTATGGCCATACATGAAGAATAATTATGATTTGCTTGGAAAGATCTGGATCTGTGGTTAAAATTTAAGGCTGCTTCTGTCATGTGAATTATGGGAGATTCTTTCTCTTCATTCAGTGTATATTTATATATACTGTTCTATACATACAACTTCTATACATACAAGTTCTGTATGTATATTTATGCCCAAGAAACAACATTAAACCTTGCAAGATTAATGATTAGTTAACAAGCTAAGCATATCTTTTTGGCTTTGCCTTTAAGAGGTTTACAGATGAAGAGAAAAGTAATAAAAATAAACAATTGCAAAACAGTGGGAAAATATCCATTGTAACTAAAGACTTTGCTATTTTGATCAAGTTTTGTGATAGTAATTGTTTTATGGAATTCTTAAAAATAGATTAACTTGAAGAAGTTATTGATTTGATATTGGATTATTTATTTGTTTATTTATTTTTGAGACAGAGTTTTGCTTTTGTTACCCAGGCTGGAGTGCAATGGCGTAATCTCGGCTCACCGCAACCTCTGCCTCCTGGGTTCAAGCAATTCTCCCGCCTCAGCCTCCTGAGTAGCTGGGACTACAGGCGTGCGCCACCATGCCCAGCTAATTTTTGTATTTTTAGTAGTGACGGGGTTTCTCCACGTTGACCAGGCTGGTCTCGATCTCCTGACCTCGTGATCCACCCGACTCGGCCTCCCAAAATGCTGGGATTATAGGCGTGAGCCACCACGCCTGGCCTGGATTCTCAATATAATGTTTTGTTCTTTCACTGATAAGACAAATAATATAATTACATAACAGCTCCAGTGCTCTGAAATTGCATGTGCTAGCAACTGTAAGATGCTAAGTGAGAATTGAAATTCAATTTTCTATTTATTTATTTGAGACATGGTCTTGCTCTGTCGACAAGGCTGGAGTGCACTAACACCATTATGGCTCACTGCACCTCGACTTCCAAAGGTCCAGTGATCCTCCCACCTCAGCCTCTGAAGTAGCCAGACTACAGAACTACACACACTGCCATGCTCAGACTAATTTTTTTTTTTTTTTTTTTTTTTTTTTTTTTGTAGAGTCCGGAGTCTTGCTATATTGCCTAGGGTGATCTTGAACTCTTAAGTTCAAGTGATCTTCCTGCTTTGGCCTCCCAAAGTGCTGAGATTTCAATTTTTATGGCAAATCTACCTTCAGAACTGTCCTGGGCAAGGCACCAAGTTGTAAGGAATGCCTTAGGATTGAACTTCTCGCTTAAAAGTTTCCGGGCCTAGTATTCTTTCTTTGCTGCATTCTTCCAAATGTAGAATTTTTAGAAGGAACTTTAACTTATTGTTTGATTACCAGGTTGTCAGCAAACATATGCTATACATTCATTATACTAGGTGACAGGAAATTAAGGAAAATCAGGTGAAATGTCTGACAGAGGAAGGCTGATGAAAATGAATATTAAAACAAATTCCTTTCTTTGTAGAGCATCTTATGAAATCACAGGAACCATATGAAATTGACAATACTTAATTATCTTTGACCTACAAAAACTGTGATTTCATATGTTCAGCACAATAATTAGTGGTGATTTGGCAGCTCACTGGTGAATTTAATTTGACTTAATGCAGTGTACCAAACCTGGTGAAGTTATTCAGGCGAGTTTTCAGTTTGTCTCAGTCATACTCAGCAAAAATAAGTGGTTCTCTTTTACTTCCCAAAAGGTCCATGCAGACTAAACTGTATTCTCTGCAAATACCACTGAGAGATATTCAACTTTTAATAGGCTGCAATTTTAGAAAAATTAGATAGCCTTCTCCCTGAGTTCAGTTTCTTAATGCTGTAGACCAGGGATTGACAAATGTTTTCAAGAAAGGTCAAGTCAGTAAATATTTTAGTGTGGTAGGCCATGTGGCCTTTGTAGCAACTGGTCAGCTCTGCCACTGTAACATCAAAGCAACCTCAGATAATGCATAAGCAAGGAGCGTGGCAGAATTTCAGTAAACCTATTTATTCATGGGGGAATTTGAATTAAAATATTATTCTTTTTAAAATTATTTTCCAATACTAGGTTCTGAGAAATTAAGCAAACTCTAAGAATCTAAGAATAGATTATATACGTGTGTGTGTGTGTGTGTTTGTGTGTGTGTGTGTGTGTGTGTGTGTGTATTCAGTGATTGGTTTTATGTCTTGTGAACAAAAAGGATTACTTATGAGGTGTAAGTAATTGGGTGTAAGCAATCTCTGTTCTTCAGGAAAATGAGCACTTCATTCTGAGCTGGATATTGGCCAACCAAATAGTGATTTGGGAAATCTTTTTTTTATTTTTTCCTGTCTTAGACAACTGTTTTTTCCATAAGAGATAACTGAGGTTTTCTCTTAAAGTGAATGGACCATACAGAAGCATGGACAGGGCTTTATGTAGCCCAGGGCTGTTGTTTACTGATCCCTGTTCTAGAAACACACTTATCAAAATGTACAGGAAACTCCCTGTGATCTTCATTGGGGTTCATGAAGCACTGGGCTTAATGAAAGAGCCAAGAGAAGCTTCTAAGTTTAAATTTCCTAGAATCCTACCCTTTTATAATTCTACTTGATAGGGTTGCCACAAATGTCATTCTTTTAATATTCAGCAGGTTTTGTTCTTAGAAAGGAGATACCGTTTTTTTCTCTATGAGATATTCTCAGCAGTACTGTCCAGTAAGTGGAGAAAAGGTAACTGAATCAGAGAGGAAACTAAATCAAGGGAAATTTCATTTCCTCTCAAGCAGAGAAATACCAGGCAGTGTCAGGTTTTTCACCTCCATTCATCAACACCTGTTCCAGATGAAGGTAGTACTTTGAAGGTCAAATATAACAGAGGACTGGGCATCCCTATTGAGATCCAAGGACTTCCTCATAAGTCAGTTTCCTCATTCTGGAAGCCCTAAACAAGATTAACTTGCTTCTTTCTTCCCCCTTCTGTCGTTTTAACTATTAATATCTACTGAGCAATCTTTCATTTTGCCAGCTATAATCACAAACAGCTACAAGGCTGGACTGTTTATGCCCCTAACTTACAAAGATTTCATTCAGTGATTGATTTCATGTCTTATGAAAAAAAAGGATTAGTTACAAGGTGTAAGCAATTGGGTGTGAGCAATCCTTGTTCTTCAGAAAAATGGGCACTTCATTCTGAGCTGGATATTGGCCAACCAAAAAGTGATGTGGGAAATCTTTTTTTATTCTTTCCTTTCTTAGGTAACTGCTTTTTCCATACGACATAACTGATGTCTTCTCTTTCATCCCTGCCTGAAAATCCAGCCATGTGCAAATCTCTGCCATTTTATAGTTGCTGGTTGAGGAGAGAAGGCAATAGTGTCATTTCTTCCTACTTCAAACAGAATAATGTAATTTCAGTAGGCTGGACAAAGAGCTCTAAGTCACACTCAAACTTTTTCTCCTGAATGTGTAAAAAATCCAGAAATGAATGATTGGTTTGAGAACTGTGAGTGGTTAATGTTATGGGCGGGGTCCTTTTCTTTTTTCCATAGCAGTTGGCTGCAGTTTTTTTTCATGATACATTCTTCGGCATTACACCACCTGTTTTGAGTCAAGACTTCCTCATTTACTCCGAATGATTTTCTTTACCCTGCCGTGCCTCAGTTTCCTCATCTGTAAAAAGTGGCAATAACAGGCTATTCTGAGAACAAATGAGTTGATTAATGTTCTTTGTATGGTTTGCTTCATTTAATGATTATTGCCCCAAATATCAGTATCTTTGAGTATTATCTAAATTACAGTCACTAAGTACATTCTCTTGGGAAGGTGAGAATGCATACTGGCCCTTGATGAAACCCAGATTCTGCTTAACTCTTGTTGCTTCTCCACTTAAATCGTATACTCTGGTCATAGAGGTTACTTACTTTAATTGCTATACCTTTCTGTGCCTTTATATTACACGTATACTATTCCATTGGTTTAGAGACACACTTTCCTTTCTTCAGCTTGCCTAAAACTCTAATTCCCAGTTGCTTAGATAGCTTCTCTTTAAGAACAACATCCCAGTCTTTGTCTTTTGTCCTCCATTCTACACTAGGTGCTCCATGCTATATGTGACTTCTACAGGAGCACTGAGCATATTGTATTATCTATGTATCTCTTCCTTTGGTTTCTATACTAGGACCTCGTCACAGGAAAGGGCTGCTTTTCTTTTAGCTTAAATCCTATAGCTTCTTAACATTAAGTCAGAAGTAAGAAGTGAATCTTACCACTGTAATTGATCTGTAAAAAAATGATTTAATATAGGGCTGGGCACTGTGGCTCATGCCTGTAATCCCAGCATTTTGGGAGGCGGAGGTGGGCAGATCATGAGGTCAGGAGATTGAGACCATCCTGGCTAGCACGGTGAAAACCGATCTCTACTAAAAATACAAAAATTAGCCAGGCATGTTGGCACACACCTGTAGTCCCAGTAGTCGAAAAGCTGAGGCAGGAGAAACGCTTGAACCTGGGAGGCAGAGGTTTAAAGTGAGCCGAGATCGTTCCACCCTACTCCAGCCTGGGTGACAGAGTGAGACTCTGTCTAAAATTAAAAAAAAAAAAAAAAAAAATAGATAAAATTTGAACTGTAAAGGAAAGCTTGGAGAGATTCCCTCTTTTTACTCTTAGCTTTTGTGCACTTAATCAAGGAGAAAAAAATACTACAGCCAGGAGGAGATATATAATAAACCATGTTCTGGTTATACAATCTGTCCAGAAATTCCTGTAGTCTGTTAGTTTCCAACTTCACTATGTTGGTTCCATCTTTTTCCGTGTGACTGCATTCAGTGGTATCGCATTCCTGGCTGTGTGTCACAGGAAAGTGAATTCATGCTGAGGGAAATGGGGGTATAAGGTAGCTTCTCTGTATAGCCCACTTCTTGGCACTGCTTTAATTATTTTGTTAGAAGACATTTAAGAGGCAGTCAGAATCAGAAATCTGGTAACATGAATAGATAATTAGACCAGAGAATACACAGTTGTCCTTCTAACATAGGCAAGTCAAATATGTAAGTTTTATTACCTGCATCACATAGGCATAGCTATATGTCATTGTATCATTATGAACTAGAAGTGAAAAAGCTGGTTCTTATCCTGACATTGTCACTTCCCATCTGTATGGATTGTACAGTGTGGTCCTTTCACTGCCAAGTTATCCTCTGTACAATACGATTGATTATACTAAGATCTGACATGCATTTCATCTCTTTGTCAGAATGTCTAGCTAAACAGACCTGTATCAACTCTTTGATAAAAACTCTTACTCCTACCTACTGCATTCCCAAGCTAAATCCTTTGTTTCTATCCTGCATCCTGGAGGAACTCAGTCTGCTCAGGAAACCGTGGAATAGCAAATTTTGGGGACAGCACTTTAATCAACAGGACTGTTTCTAGCTTTAAAAAGCCCACATGAAACATAAAGGAGGTCCTGGGATCTGGGCAGGCATTATCCAGAATAATCTGAATTTTCAATTTATATGCATTTCATTCCCTTAATCAAATAACTATATGATGGGATCTATAGTAATCACTCCTCAGAAGGAAATCCCCCGTAGGCCTTGTTTCTATGAGAAAAACAGGTCCACAGCAGATAAGCCCACTGTGCCTCTGCAGGAAGAGTGGTAGAAAGCAGTTGCCAAAAACCCTGGGCAGTCCATACAAGTACAAGCCACTACTGGAGGTGAGATCCAGAAAGGGAGCTCAAATGAGTCTAATTGACAAAGAAATTTCCCATCTTCTGACAGAAATGCTCTTGTTCTTGATGAACACAGTGTTTCTTGTTCCCCACTTCTTAATTCTGGGCCTCAGAAGCCTAAGCATGGTAGAAAAAGTGCACATGAATTAAGAGATGACATTTATGTGTCTATTCAATCAAATGTACATTTTAGAACCAGCCTTATTCCTTGTGTTAATTCATGGGTGCTGTTCCTTCCTTTTTCCTCCATTCATTTTTATTTTCTTTCTCTCTCCTTCCATGGTCCATTGCATGTGTGTGTCTATCTCTCCCATAGCCCTAAGAGACCATTACACTCTTTCACTCCCAACTCTGAACACCCACTAAGTCTTCAGTTTTGGACTTCACCCTATGTGCTAGATATGAATGATTCAATAGTATAGCTGAAGTTACATTGCCCATGGTAGATAAGAGTCTGAGGCATCACATTTTTCAAGCGTCAATAGCATTTCAGTGAGAATAAGTTATGATTATAATCCGTGGAATGGTATCTGCTAACATCCAATAATCGAATTGGCAGGCCTATATTCTGCCTTCAGTAAACCTGCCCTGCCCCTATGTTCTACCCTAGAGACCTGAGGTCTTCATTATTTCAGATCACTGTGGGTTGTCACCTACCATGGTAGACATTTACTTCCATGCCAAGGAGGGAATTTTTGCTATAAACTATGTTATGTGAAATGACTCCTACTGAAAATAAATTGGCTGAAGAAAAGATCTTCAGTCCTTCCATTTCATCCTTGCTTCTTTCTTCTCTGTGTCCTCACTCCTCCATTTCTGTAATTTCTTGGCACTGTGTTTAACGAAAACATTCCTTCTACTGGACGAGAGAAGGATGAAGATTCATTCCAATCTGGCTCCCAGTGTTATTAAAAACCAAATTGTCCTTAAACACCCTAACTTTCCTGCTCTGTTGATGATTATCAAAATGATTGACAAACATTGGCTTAGAACATCTTGATTCCGTTTCCAAGAGGTACATCAAACAAAAATAAAGCTTCTTGCTTTTGGTAGACTCAAACCTATTTTGAAACTTTCAAAATGCATTAATGTATATAGTATTTTTATTTTAAAAATACTATTTATGCTCTGTTTATTCTACATGGTGTCAAACTTTCTTATTACTGCTCTGGGGAAAATGATGACATTTTGAGCTTTAGTTTACTCATAAGAGATTCGAATCACCAGACAGATAGTAAAGGAATTGATTCACATATATTTGGCAGAAAGAAGACCTTTGTAACCCACCTCCCCCATGTGCTTGCTGTTGCAAAATCACCCAGCCAGAATGAATGGGAGGACTGCCTCTCCTCTGGATGAGACATCATCATGGCAATGTCTGGATTATATTAACTATTCCAAGAGAATGTTCACTCCCTGTCTGAAGCAGAAGTGGGAGCATGGTCAGATTGTAAACACGTAGCACAGAAGAAAAGTCCAGAGATCCTTAAGCTTCCACTCACTCTTTAGGAACTCACTGGCCACAATGGGATTGATAGGCGGAGTAGAGAAGTGTGTCACTTTTCTCACTATCACTCTAGGGTTGTGTCCTGTCTCTCCTGCTGACTTTTTCCTGTAGAAAGTGATGAAAAAATGTGTAATGGCAAAGGGACCACACCCTGACATTTTATTTCACCAGAGCTTCATAGCCAACTTGGGACAGTGAAAAACTTAAAAGTAAATAAATAAATAAAATAAAATGAAGTTACACTCTAGATCATTTTGTGGCTCTTTGTCTCTATGTGGCAAATAATTAATAGGAATGTGAGAAGCAACATGTCTTGTTGTTTTATTTTTAAGATGACACACACAAAATAAACCAACATTTTGGTCAACATGAACTTTATCAGGGTCAATTAGTTTTGTTTCCCAGGGGAGGCTTCAATAACACATCCACTGCTAGACCTTTAGCCCTTACTACAGATTGTCAGGGTTTCCTCAACCTTTCAGATAATATATTTTTCTCTAACAATCTACCTTATTTTCCTTAACCTATTGATGGAACTAGGTAATTTCTGTGTTGGCTGTAGACCTAGAAAATTATAGAATGTTTAAGTAGTACATACATGGTTAAATTTTTTACTCTAACTAATTATTTAAGAGGTTAATCCCATTCATATTCTCTCCTTGATTTGTCTTAAATAAAAATTATAACTCAATTAATATTTGTTTATTAGAGCATTTTATTTGAAGTTCTGTGTTCTCTATGAAGAGAGTTAAGATTTGGGAAAACTATGTGTAGATATCAGTTTCTATTTTCTAACATCCAGAATTTGTGGAATTAGATTGTAATACAGGTAACAATAATATGTTTTTTAAATTCCTGAAAACATGCAAAAAATAAGAAAATGGAAAAAGAATCCATTCTTGAATGACTAATCATAACCATTAAAATGTAATAATTAAGAAAGAAATCAGATTTTAAACTGGTTTTATAAGATTTTAAACAATGGATTTACTTCAACTATAAACAAGTAGTACTTGCAATTCTAGGAAGCAGAATTAATGTCAGTAGTATTATCAGGACTTTTAAGTACCAGTCAGATGACTCCTGAGTATATCATAGCGCTAGGCATAGGTTTTTAAATACAAGTTTTGATCTTTATCTTGTAAAAGCTTCTGGCTAGGAAGATAAAACATGCTTATAGATGGAATAGCACTGCAAAAGTTCTCAATGAATGCTCTAGGCACAAAGTACTGTGGGAACTCAGGAAGAGGAGAAACATTGCAATGTGATGATTAGCAAGGAGATATAATTTGAATTAGGCTTTGATTGTTTGGACTTTGAGAAGGGAGGAGAGAATGCACCAGGCAGGTGGGCTCAGGGGACAAAGCTTTGGAGACCATGATGAACATAACATATTAGAGAGGCAATAAACAGCTCAGTATTACCAGCAACAGTGGTCAGTGGAGACTATGGGAGCCACACCTAGAGAGATACTTTTGGAGACCCTGCCGTGCTGGGCTAAGAAATTAGACTATGTATACCACTGTAATTGCCCATTTCCCTATTCAAGATTCACTTTTACTTCCTGGTCTGTTACTTATTAGAGATTACTCTAACATTTAGTGGTGTAGAACAACAAACATTTTGTTCTGTGCATGATTTTGTAGGTCAAGAATTTAGGAAGGGCTCAGATGAACAGTTTGTGCTTAGAGTCTCTCAGACAGTAATACTCTGTCATTTGGTGCTGTAGTTATCTAAAGACACAACTGGGTTGGACCTTCCAAACAGTGCACTCACACAGCTGACTGTGCCCGGGATACTCAGCTGGTGCTAACAACTAGATTATCTGCACAACACTTCTCCAGCGTGATCCCAGGCTCGCCAGAATTCATACAGGATTGCTGGCTTTCCTCAGCAAGTATCCCTAGAGAATAAGGCTGAAGCTGCATAGCCTTTGATGACCTCGTCTTGGGAGTCTCACAGGAGCTTTCTGCCATACTTTATTGGCTAAAATGGTCACAAGCTGCCCTGATTAGAAAGAAGAAGACAAAAGACTCACTGCTAGATGAGACAAATGTCTATGAATATTTAAACTATATGTTAGAGCAGCCACATCGTCTATTGTGACATCATTCTCTGCTAACTTCTTTTGCAGCCTATTCCATTTTTATTGATCATGTATGCTGCTATTACAATTACCTTCACCTTTAAATTACTTTTAAAAGTGTTATTTCCCTCCGTAACAGCCTTCAGTGGATCCCCATTTCCTTCTGAATAAAGAATAAACTCAATTTCAACTCAGCTTTCCGGTATTTTCTTCCACATTTTAAAGCATTCAACTTGTTCTAGACTCAAACCTGCTGCTTCCTAGAAGTATATTTGCTTAGGCGGGGCGCAATGGTAGCTCACACCTGTAATCCCAGCACTTTAGGAGGCCTAGGCAGGCGGATCACCTGAGGTCAGGAGTTTGAGACCAGCCTGGCCAACATGCTGAAACCCTGTCTCTACTAAAAATACAAAAATTAGCTGGGTGTGATAGCACATGCCTGTAATCCCAGCTACTCAGGAGGCTGAGGCATGAGAATCGCTTGAACCTGGGAGACAGAGATTGCAGTGAGCCAAGATCACACCACTGTACTCCAGCTTTGGTGACAGGAGCAAAACTCCATCAAAAAAAGAAAGAAAGAAAGAAAGAGAGAGAGAGAAGGAAGGAAGGAGGGAAGGAAGGAGGGAGGGAGGGAAGGTAGGAAGGAAGGAAAGAAGGAAGGAAGGAAGGAAGAGAGGGAAGAAAGGGAGGGAGGGAAGAGAAAGAAAGGAAAGAAAAAGAAAAGAAAGAAAGAAAGAAAAAGAAAGAAAGGAAGGAAAGAAAGAGAAAGAAAGAAAGAAAGAAGAAAGAAGGAGGGAGGGAGGGAGGAAAGAAAAAGAAAGAAATTTACTTTCCCGCTTTTATTATTTTTGTGAATTTTTTTCTTCCCCCTTAGTGTATAATTCTTTATACACTTCAATGGCTAAAATTACTACTCTTCAAGACCTAACTAAAAAAACCTACTGCTTCATAGAAAACCTCCTCAATCTACTTCCAAATCGAAAAACAAAGTAAAACAAATACAAAGAGAAAACCTCTTCTTTCATCTACGTCATATTTTTCTTAGCCTCCGTTTTAGCACTTTCAGCTTCCACCTGGCATTGCTGTTCTTTTTCTACCCATCTTAATCCTTCTTATTAGATCGTGATGTATTTCAAGACAGAGATCTCATTCAAATTTATTTTTAACAGAAACCGAACAGAAAGTTCTGTCTTAAATGGACAATCTTTTAAAAAGTGTTCATAATAAGTTCATGCTATTATTATGAATATGAGGAAAACAAATGGAATGGAGAATAGAACTATAAGGTGAATACATCCTTTCAAGTACTAATTATATATTAGCACTGCAACTGAAAATTGAAAATTTTTGCAACTGTTTTATTGATTATCTAGGGATTCATTACTCATTCTTCTTTTGCCTAAATTTAGAAGTCTTTCATAATAAAAGGTAAAAAATAATCAATGTGCCAAAGGAACATCATATGTGTACTAATCCTTTCACACTCGTTAATTCAGTGCCCACTGTGTGTCACGAGTGTGTTAGACACCAGGGCTATGGAGATGAAGCTTAAATTCTAGTATGAAATAGCAGACCATAAAAAATAAACAAAGCAAATGAAGGAAAAAAAACCCCACTGTGCTGAAGCTTGAAACAGGAGGATGTGAGAAAGAATGAGTAGGTAGTCACTGGGTAGTTAGAGAAGGGCTTTCTCAGATCTGAATTACAAGGATTAGAGCCATGTGAAGAACATTCTTGGCAGAGGACCCAGCTACCACCAATGACTTAAAGCAGGAGTTGGTTTGACGTGTTGAAAACACTGAAAGACCATTGATTTGGAAAGTATTTGGTGACGAGAAGCGGCTCTAAGATGAAGTCAGACAGACAGGTGCTCGGTCATTTGGACCTTTGGGAGGATATTGGGTTTATATTGTGATTAAAAAGCCACTTGAAGGTTTTCAGTTGATAACTAAAGATTCGTTGTTCTGAACATCATGAAGAATTCTATGTAAAACATAATTCTGAAATATATCCTATCTACATAGAAAGAAAGAGATAATGCATGTAAGGTTAATATCTTCTAATTAAAATATTAAAAATGGAGGAAAAAGTCAATTTTATGCTTTTACGTGAGTCTAGTGTTGGTTGGATAAGAGGGAAAGAATTAGGAAAAACAATGTGTTTGAAATAAAACATGTAAATAATAATTCTTCCTGGATCCATAGTCATGTGGCAGACTTGGAAGTAAAAACCTAAAAGAACCATGGATAGAAAAAGAAATTGGCAGCTGGGCATGGTAGGTCACGCTGATAAACTTTGGGAGGCCGAGGCAGGTGGATCATGAGGTCAGGAGATTGAGACCATCCTGGCCAACATGGTAAAACCCTGTCTCTACTAAAATACAAAAAATAATAGCTGGGCATAGTGGTGCCCGCCTGTAGTCCCAGTTACTCGAGAGGCTGAGGCAGTGGAATTGCTTGAACCCAGGAGGCGGAGGCTGCAGTGAGCTGAGACCGCTCCACTGCACTCCAGCCTGGTGACAGAGCTGTGATTAAAAAAAAAAAAAAGAAAGAAAGAAAGAAAAAGAAATTAAGCCCAATGTCCAGATGTTTTATCAACATTACACCAAGCAAGCAGTTATTGTGACACAAGTTATAATATATACTCCATTAGCCTTTATGGAATCATAAGTGCTAGGCTTCCAAGAAAGCAGGGAATTTTAAGTTAATAGTCTTATTTATGAAAGGTGAAGTAAACCGAGGGAGCCTTAGATATTGAGTGATTTCCCTTGTGATTTCTCTTAAGTAATGTCAGATTTTTAAAGACGTGTTTCCTATTTAGTAATTCCTTAATCTGTACTTATGCTTTCACCATCATCATTCATTTTATTAACTAACTGATTAATGAAAGCACGTGGTAAATGATAGCTACTCAGTAAATGTTAACTTCCCTCCTTTCTTGCTAATCATATCATTTGGTTAATTTGGAAAGCCATTGAGTATAATGTGGGCAGATAGACTTGACCTTGGATTTTAGCACTTCCACTCCTCACTGTGATATCCTGGCAGTAATTGGTTACTCTGCCTGCTCACTGCCTGATCACCATCCACATATGAAATTGTTCTGTATGAAATGTGCTCTTTTTACTTTTAAACAAAGTCAATCCAAGCAATCTAATTAGCTTTGGTTTACTTGGCATAAACTTGAATTTATACATTTAGAACTTCTAATTTTCTCAGTTACTTTTTTTCTTTTTCTTCTTCTTCTTCTTCTTTTTTTTTTTTTATTTTGAGAGGGAATCTCACTCTGTCACCAGGCTGGGGTGCAGTGGTGCGATCTTGGCTCACTGCAATCTCTATCTCCCGGGTTCAAGTGATTCTCCCGCCTCAGCCTCCCACATAGCTGGGATTGCAGACATGTGCCACCATGCCCAGCTAATTTTTGTGTTTTTAGCAGAAACACAGTTTCACCATATTGGCCAGGCTGGTCTCAAACTCCTGACCTCAAGTGATCTGCCTGCCTCAGCCTTTCAAAGTGCTGGGATTACAGGTGTGAGCCACTACACACGGCTTTCAGTTACTTTCAAGATAAATAACTTATAACTAAACAGAAGCCTGAGAACAATATAATCAGACTTCATTACAGTTAAAATGAATAAAGATTTCTTCTTAATGGTTTCTGTGTAGAAAATGGATTTCTTTTATGTTTTAACATAGTTGATTTCCATTCCTTACATTGTTTGTCATTCAAACAAAAACATACCTAAAAAACACATCTTCCATATCCAAAAAGATTGATCTAAATGATAAATTTCTTTAGTCCTCAACTTCACTTTTATAGTAGCTATACTTAGAAGAAAACATATTTATTAAAAACAAACAAGCAAATATATTTTGCTTTCTAATATAATGATGCTTAACATTGGGCCATGAATTCTTTAAAAATATACGGCCAAATGTTTATCACTTGATACATTTATTTTTGCTGTAATTAAAATATATCCCATTATGGCAATTTTTGTTAGCTGGAATGCACGGCTGAATGGGAAAAGGCTGGTGTTAGAATGTGCGAATATTTTGTTTCATAAATCTATAAGAGAGTACTACTTGCCAAAGCAACAAAAATTTATGCTCAAGTTGTGTTGTATATTGAACAGTGACCAAGCAAGTAAATGAATACATTTATAAATTTTGGTCCTTTGTTTTTAACTGTAAATTCTTTTGTGTATGCTACTCAAAATCCCAGTGTTTGAAAGTATTCCAGGAACACACAAAAGGTGTGACTCTTTGCTTTATCATTATGCCATCAGTAATGTATCAAACCTTTGGTACTTGACCCAAAAGGACATTTCTCCATACAGTTAGGTGCAGTAGTCCCCTCTTTTCCTTGGTTTCACTTCCTATGGTTTCAGTTGTCTATGGTCAACCACCATCTGAAAATGTTTAATAGAAAATTCTAGATTTCTAAGTTTTGAATTGCATGTCATTTTGGGTAGCATGATGAAATCTCATGTTGTCGCACACTATCCCACCCTGAATGTGAATCAGTCCTTTGTTCAGCATATTCACATTGTAAGTGCTATTTGCCAGCTAGTCACTGACATTGCTCTTGACATCCAACCATCAACATCATGGTTGCTCAATGATTCAGGATCACCTGAAGAAAATGATGCTTCCTGTGAAGTACTGCCAAATGGTCAATAGTAGCCTAATGCTATGGATCAATAGTAGCCTAACACTACATCACAATGCTTATGTCATTCACCTCACTTCTCTCATCACTTAGGCATTTTATCATCTCACATCATCACAAGAAGGGTGAGTATAGTGCAATCACCTATGTTAAAAAATATAAACCACATACACATAACTTATTACAGTATATTGTTATAACTATTCTAAACTATTAGTTATTGTTAATCTCTTATTGTTCCTAATCTATAAATTAAACTTTGTTATAGGCACATATGCACAGAAAGAAACTTGATATATGCAGGGTTTGGTACTATCTGTGGTTTCAGGTGCCTTCTGGGGGTCTTGAAACATATCCTGCACTGATAAAGGGGGACTACTGTAGTCCTTTTAACACTTTAATGAATAATCTTTTTTAAATCCTAGTAAAGCAAAAGGACATTGTTATAGTTAGGAGCAGAGTTATTACAGACATCAAGAACTTAGTCATTTTCTTGATGTATTTGCAAAGACGTTAATTGCGTATTCCTAGAATGGTGATTTTTATGCTTTCTTCTATACACATAGAATGTTCCAATAGATACAGCCAAATGTGGTCATCTCTTTTACTTCCTGTGTTCTTCCATTTTCTTCTGTACTTCTTTTTAAATAAACTTTGTGCCTAGTTGATTTCGAAAAATATGTATTCCACTTATTCCGTAGTATGCTTTTTGGTCTTCATAAAATAAAACATTTAAATACCCACCAGGACAATCAAAAATTTCCTTTTGTTATTTTTATTTGCTGGGAGAATGGATTTTTTAAATGCAGTTTTCAGATGATGATTAGCTTTTCCAGCAACACAATCCCCAATCCAAACTGCCACTATTTATTGAACACCTATGTACAGCCTTATGTGCTAGCCTCAAATCTTCATAGTTCTTACAATAGACATGTTTCTCTTATTTTACATAGGAGGGACCATTGTACCAAGAGAGGAAGTGAACTCACCTGAAGTCAGAAGGTTGGTAAGTGGAATTGGAATCCAGGTATCTCTTGCTTCATAGCCTATACTCTTTGCAGTATACCATGCCTCTTACCTTTAATATAATATGAATAGTTAATAATTATCTAGGTTGCATATTGTCCTCTATACTCTTTACTGGATTATAAGATTATATTTGGCTCTATTGGGTTGATTCAAATGACATATATCGGGAGAGAATATTTGATACTGAAAAGAAGTGATTTCAATGGCAATTTTTGCAATTTTCTAAACCATGAAATTTTTTTGTAATATATAATCACATGATGAAAGTTATTTTTTGCCAAAATATATCATCTAAGTGTTTCTTTCTTAATTTTTTAATTCATCATCTATTTGTCACATATTCGTAATATGACCAACACAATTTTAAAAGGAGCATTTAAAACATAACTGTTACAAAGATGTTTGTTCCCTGATGACTGTTACTGTTATTTTTACAGGATAGACAGGTGGTATAGGACTGTTTCAAGGTTGAATATAAAACAGAGCCAAGAGCTTTGTCATGTATTTGATTTTTGTTTATTTTAAAGCATATTATCTATTGTGAAATAACCTTAAACATTCTACATTTTTAAATCTAAATGCAAAATGGAAAATTCTTCCTTAAACTTGATTCATTATATTTTAAAGAGTTTAATACAAAATTCTGTAACAGGCCAGGAGCAGTGGCTCATATCTGTAATCCCAGCACTTTGGGAGGCCAAGGCAGGCAAATAACCTGAAGTCAGGAGTTTGAGACCAGCCTAGCCAACATGGTGAAACCCTGACCCCATTAAAAATATAAAAATTAGCTGGGCGTGGTGGCATATGCCTGTAATTCCAGCTGCTCAAGAGGCTGAGGCAGGAGAATTGCTTGAGCCTGGGAGGCTGAGGTTGTGAATGGAGATTGTGCCACTGCACTCCAACCTGGGCAACAGAGCAAGACTCTGTCTCAAAACCAAAAGAAAACAAAATTCAGTATCTTTCAAAATTCAAGCTAAAATGCCGGGGTTAAATAATGTTTCTTTAAAATATAACAAAATATACAATTTACAACATAAAACATACAAATACTTTTCTAAAAATCAAAACAATCACTCAATAAAAGCTAGAAAGTATGTAATAGTATACAATCATCTAGTAAAAGTTGAAAAAGTTGCATTTGAAGTTTCAGTTCAGTACCTTTCACATTGATTGTACTTTTTGCCAACTACTACTAAATTGCTTCCTTTATCTATACTGGAGATTAAATTAAACAGATCTTTAAGTCTTCTCTTAAGTTCTGAAGAATTCTGGTATAAACACATAAACCATACACTGTCTCTATGACTGTTATACATACATATCTGTATGGCATTGTATAAATACCCCTTGCATGGCGTGGTCTTCTGCCTTTGGTTTGCTCAATATTTGGAGAAGGGTCTTCCTGTTCATCTTCTACTAATAGAACCAGTCAAGCCACTTTCTGGTGATTTCTGGCAAGAGACTATATAATTTCTTCCTTACCTAGAAAAGTAAGAAATTTGATGTTTATTAAAATATTGTCATCTAGGTAAATAGATATTTTTATTGGTGACATAGATATATCTCTTGAATGATTATAAAACAACTGAACAACCCAAAAAATAAATGTATGTGATTATACGGTTAATCCTACCACTTTTGTAAATGGTAAGAGTTATCAGTGATTAAATCTTTGTTTTAATAAGTGATGAATAGCATAAACACACCATTCATAGCCAGGCTAAGAATGTAGTTATATATTTATGTCATAATTAAGACAACTTAAGAATTACCATAGACTCCTGTTCTAAATATTAGGAGTTCATGATAAATCTTAAGTCGTCTTACTTATGACATAAGTATGTGAATATGTATCTTACGTATTTATCTTATTTTATGCCATGGCCATTTTCTATACAAAGCTCTCTGTGTTTCATTTCCTGGGTATAGAACTTCTCCAGAAATGGAATTGAAGTCTGTTTCTCTCCAAAGTTCTGATCACAGTGAATGTAACAAAAAATATTATTGAACACATGGCTCTAATAATGAAACACTTGAAAGGCATTATGAAATAGCATGAACATACATTGATACTTCATTTTGCTAATTAACTAGATTTCTGAAAAATTCACTAGTACTTCTTTAAATGTTGATTTAGGCTACTACACTGGTCTGTTCAAAATAAAATTAACAATATCAAAATATTTTAAAAAGTAATTGTAAAACCTTACAGAAGAAAATTAGGAAAAAATAATGAGAAGAATCATACACTGGTTAAGTAAATTATAGAAGAACCATAAAATAGATCACTAAGACACTGTTTAAAATGAGGTATTTCTATATGACTGGACGTGAAGTGATGTTCATTATATATTGTGAATTAAGATAAGCTTCAAGAAGATATACTTAGAGGAAATGCTACCCTTTCATTTTCTTAGACCTTGGGATTGTCCCTGAGTCTTCTCTTTCTCTTTCATTCTGCTTTCAACATTTCAGGACGGAATCTTTTTCTTTGATTCTGCTTTCAAAATATATCCAGAATTTGCCGTTGTATCATGCCTCCACTGAAGCCACTCTGATCTGTGATGCTATCCCTCCATGCAATAGGCTCTTAACAGTTCTCCCGTCCTTTGCCTCTCTTTAGCCTGTTCTCAATTTAGCAGTCAGAGCAATTTCTTTAAAACAAAGGTCATATCACGTTTACTGGTTTACTCAAATCCTCCACTGGCTCTCAACCCATGCAAAACTAAAGCCAAAGTTCCTGCAATGGAGCACAGGTGATTCCATGATCTAGTCTCCTATTGTCTCCTTCTACTTCTATTCTTGCTCTATTCTTCTATTCTTACTCCTGCTCCACTTGTTTTGTTTCTGGCCCTAAAATATGCCAGCCATTCCACCGTAGGCCTGTTTCATATATCTGGAATGATATTATACCAGATATCCATGTGGCTAACTCGCTCACATCCTTTACATCTTTCTTCATATGTCGCCTTTTCAGTGAAGCCTACCTAAATCACCCTGTTTTAAAATTGCAACCCATGTTCCCAGACTCATCCCTAGTATGACCCTTACTTATACTATTGATTCTTTGGTTTCCCATAGTTTTAGCCCCTCCTCATTAATATATTATACATTACCTTTTAATTATATTTAATATTTAGTGTCTGTTTTTTCTAAAGAAAGTAGGTCCTAAGCCAGGCATGGTTATGTACACCTATAGTCTCAGCTACAGGGGAAGCTGAGGTGGGAGAATTGCTTGAGTCCAGGAGTTTGAGGTAGCCTGGACAACATAGCAAGACCCTAGCTAAAAAAAAAAAAAAAAAGGAAAGAAAAGAAAGTAAGCTTCATAAGAGGTTGGGTCTTTGTCCAATTTGTCTACTCTTATATTCCTAGATCAGTGCCTGAAATATAGAATGTATTTAAGAAACATTAATGGAGTAAATTTTCTTTATTCTTTAAAAATAAATTAAAACCCAATCTCAAGGGACCTATACAAATTGACTGGAAAATTCAGAAGGATGAGTAGAGTTTTTACCCTTTACTTTCTATATATACGTAAGGTTAGAATTTTTTAAAAAACAGCATCGCTGTTATGATAACTGCATATCTAGAAACAAAAAGGAAAAAAGTCATCCTTTATTTCTTTATTCTACTATTCAACACATTATGGGCCAATTTTCACTATGCAATAAAAATGTTTATAAACAAATTTAAATTGAAATCATTTTGCATCTGCATCTTTTTGGAAACTTGATTCCAATATAGTCTTGCAAATTTCTTTTCATTGTGAAGACTTTTTACATGTGTTTGCTATGAGTTAAGAAGAAGAGTTAAAATGCAGAATGGAACTTTTAGTGCCATGCATCTTTGATACTGCATTTTATCCATAATTTCTGATAAAACTATATTTCAACTCAGCATAACTCAATGACCGGGGAATCTGTGTAGATATAGGTGCATGATAATTGTGTGTGTACTTATGTTCATAAAGTTCATCATACCGTAGGTAGTACTTATGATTCCTCTTTCAAAACAGTGGCAGCCTTAAATGTAAGGAAGAAATATAGATAGTAGATTGATGGTGTTATAAGAATCTATCTTTGACAAAATAAGTTTCCATTGGCTTATCATAGTACCCCAAATAAGTGGTGATAAGAGCTATCTGCAAGATTATTGTTAAAATTCATTCATATTTTCTTGGAGGGTGAATCCTGGAGCATATCAGAATTTCATTTTATTCTGATCAAATTATTAGCTATTTTCTAGCATCATCTTAAAACCCTAGTTCAGGGTAAATGCTATGGATGAAGAGAGGAAAATTTAGGAAGGAAATGTCAGGCATTTGGAAGATGGCAGACAGAGTGAGGCTGGTGGGAGGGGGTGTGGAAGAGGAGGGTAGCTCAAAGTCACTGGCTACAAAGAGTTTGTTAAGAAAAAACCCAAATAGACTGGGCTCAGTGGCTTACACCTATAATCTCAGCACTTTGGGAGGCCGAAGCAGATGGATCACCTGAGGTCAGGTGTTCGAGACCAGCCTGGCTAACATGATGAAACCCTGTCTCCACTAAAAGTACAAAAATTTGCCTGGTGTGGTGGCACATGCCTGTAATTCCAGCTACTCAGGAGGCTGAGGCAGGAGAATCGCTTGAACCCAGGAGGCGGAGGTTGCAGTGAGCTGAGATGGCACCATTGCACTCCAGCCTGGGTAACGAGAGCAAAACTCCATTTCTAAATAAATAAATAAATAAAAATCCCCAAATATACCTCGTGCTTTTTTATTGGCCCTCCAAACAGCAAACATGATTGCATCCCTTTCATACAATTATTCATTCACTCATCCATCCACTCAGCAAAATTTCACTGAGCACATACTGTGTCTAGAGCACTGTGGGAGGCAAGAGTACATTTGTAGACGATTAAGACACAGCATGTGCCTTTGAAAGGAACCAGAGTTGGAAATTCAGTGAGTTCAAGTGTCTGTTGCTTCCTGCCCCAGAGCAGCCCTTGTCAAGCTTACTTAGAGCTCTCTCTTCATTTCCTGAAGGGACCCAGCCAGTCCCAAAGCTGCCAGGAGCATACAGCGGTTTACACAATCTGATTCCAGCCTGCTGGAGCAGCTCACGTGCCCAGCTGCTTGGACAGCGACACACAAGGCAGCTGTGCAGGCCCACAGGCCTTGCTTGGCCACCCAGGAGCACTCCCTGGAGGGGAGAAGCCGGAGCTACTTCCCACCTGGCTACTGCCGGACATTGAGAGGTCAAGATGGGAAAGGTCTGGAGTCTACAAATCATCACCCTCAATGCTGAAGAGCAGGAGACGCACTTGGGGGGCATTCTGAAGCTCAAAGCTAAACAGTGTTATGGGCTAAGACTAGCGCTTAGTTTCTTCAGTTTTCTTGCTTGGCATGGGGAGGTGATTAAAAATTGGCTTTGTACAAACATAATCCTCAGTTCAAGCAGAAGCCACACAGCTTAATATCTGTGTGAGTGTAAGTGAGTTACTTCACATCTGGGGTTCATTGGCCATGTCTGTAGAATAGGGAAACTAATAAGATCAACCTCACAAAGTTATCAGGAGGATTAAAGGAGAAAATATATATCAAGTAATTACCATATTTCCCAGAATATTGTAAGGGTCAATACTTTGACCTTATTGATCCATATTTTTGTTACTTTTTTTTCTGGTGGAGGGAGAAAGAATCTCACTTTGTTGCCCAGGCTGGAGTGCAGTGGCACAATCATGGCTAACTGTAGCCTTGGAATTCCTGGGCTCAAGGGATCCTCCCACCTCAGCCTCTGAATAGCTAGGACTGCAAGTATGTATCACTAGGCCTGGCTAATTTTTGTTTTATTTTTTGTAGAGATGAGGTCTTGCTATGTTGCCCGGTCTGGTCTTGATCTCCTAGCCTCAAGTGTTCAGCCAACCTCAGCCCCCTAAACACTGGGATAACAGGTGTGAGACACCTCACCCAGCCTTTTTGTTTTTTCTTTTAAATCTTCCAGTTTCTATACCTGCTCTCCTCATTATCCTGATTTATCCTATTGTGTATTACGGACCTATTTCTTGCCAGACATTTTACAGGATATTGAAAACTACAAAGTCCAAAGGGATATTTCTCTTTCATTCTAGGAGCTCTCAGACCGTTGAGAAGAAAAACACCCAGTGTTTTTGTGTGCCTACTATTTATCAGGATTTGAAAGGACTCTGACAAGTCCATCATATATATAGACTTATCTAGTGCTCACAGCAACCTCATAAATAGTAAATGTTATTGACATTTTATAGATAAGAAAAGTAGCCTTGCCCTCAGCTAGTATGGGATGAAGCAGGATACAGTAGCGCTTTATAAGCCAAAACAATCTAGAATTAAATCCTGTCTCCTCCTACTATTACTAAGTATATGACCTAATGTGTCCTCATAGCTACTCTAAGCCTTGAGTTACTTGACTCTAAAATGAGAATAGTAGCTAGTTCATTGGTTTTTCCTGAAGATTAAATGGAATCAAATACCCAGTACCAAACCCAATGTTCAACACAAGGATGGCATGAAATAAATACTATTATCATCACATTGTGAGAACTGACCTTTGAATGTAACTCTGACTTCCAAACTCCAAAACGTTTTAGGTATGAATTCTTTCTGCAACAAAAGTGTGTGTTCTGCTTTTAAAATTCAGTTTTGATTGCTGACAAGAAGGAAAAGAGATGTTTGTGTTAATTAGGATACTGGCTATATTGCTCTATCAATCAGGTACAAAATACAGTGGCTTAAATAAGATAGAAATGTATTTCCTTCTGTCTCATATAATATTGTACAAGTCAGTGGTCCAGATTATTTTGTTCCAGGGGCCATTTAGGGAACCCGGGTCAAAGTTGGGTCACTTTCTGCTGCTCTTGGTTTCAGCCCACGGGAAGACCAAAAAGAGGACAAGTAGAGGGCAAACAGCATCCTTTAAGCAAGTGACATGAAAGTTGCAAACAATACATCTACCTACATTTTAAAGGCTGTATTAAGCTGCAAAGGAAGGTGAGAAATGCAGTCTCCCACTGGATAGGCTAATATGTCCTATAAAACCATAGCTATGCAAGACAATTTGAGAGGAAATAAATAATAATTATATCTAGAGAAATATAATGCTGATTTTAAGTCATATTAAGCATATTATGATCTTCCAATAATTTTTTCGATTTTCCTTTTATATATAATTAGATGAGTTGACTAGCAAGGTTACAGGCTAGGCATTATTTTTCTAATTTAAGCCTATTGCATATACACTTTAAGACACAGTTTGAGTAGAATCTCCTGGAGTACACGTTCTTCTACTACTGCCGATATAATTTACGTTCCTCTTCTTTTGAGATGGAATCTTGCTCTGTCACCCAGGCTGGAGTGCAGTAATGCAGTCTTGGCTCACTGCAACCTCCGCCTCCTGGGCTCAAGCAATTCTCCTGCCTCAGCCTCCTGAGTAGCTGGGTTTATAGGCATGTGCCACTGTGCTCAGCTAATTTTTGTATTTGTAGTAGAAACGGTTATGTTTCCAGGTTGGTATTGAACTCCTTTAGCTCAGGTGATCTGCCCGCCTTGGCCTCCCAGAGTGCTGGGATTACAGGCATGAGCCACCACACCTGGCCCTCCCCTCTATTTTTAATCATCATTAATGTTTTATTGCAGGTATCTATTTATAGGCTTTTTACATTCTCATGCTGCTATAAGGTCATACCTGAGGCTGGGTAATTTATTAAGGAAAGAGTTTTAATTGACTCACAGTTCTGCAGGACTGGGGGAGGCCTCAGGAAACTTATAATCATGGCAGAAGGGGAAGCAAACATATCATTCTTCACAAGGTGAAGAAAAACAAAAGCCAAGTGAAGGAGAAAGTCCCTTATAAAACTATCAGATCTCAGGAGAACTTACTATCATGAGAATAGCATGTGGGAAATCACCCCCCGGATTCAGTTACCCCCCACCAGGTCCCTCCCATGACACATGGGGATTATGGGAACTAAAATTCTAGATGAAATTTGGGTGAGAACACAGCCGAGCTGTATCAGAGGTCTGTCTTCTTTCCTTGAATCTCTTCTTTACGTAGGTCAGAATCCTTCTACATATTATCTTATTCTCTCCAGGGCCAAGCAGCATATATAGAAAATTAATGTTAAATACATTAATAAACTGAAAAAAAGATGCATATAGAAACTTCTGAAATGGTGCTTGACTTATTTATTGAGTACCTGTTAAGGGGCAATGTTAGATGACAATGGATGGTGAAAGAATAGATGGCATTCCCCTCTACCCCTGCAAATGTGGACTGTAAATATATTCAAATGTATTTGTTCCCACATTGGGTGTATTCTTGATTCTATGAGATGGATAAAAGCATTTACTAAATTACACAGCAAATAGTAATCCTTGAACAACTTCAAGGTCAATAAATATATAGTTCTTTGTGATATGAAAGGTTTTAATGAAAGACATGTTTCCTTCTCTTAGATCATTTGTTCTTATTCCCCAATGAATCTTTGAAAGGTTTGTGATTCAAGTACAGCTTGGTCTTCATGAAACAGTTTATGAGAACTTAAAAGTGGTCTCTCTCCACTCTAAACAAAATAAGCTAATTTGCTGATTTATTGTACTTTTCTCTCTTTCCCTGAAATCTCAATCTTTATTATTATTATGTTTAAATAAGTCTGTTTTAAAATTTTGTTTCCCTGGCAAGCTGTCTTACTTTTCCTTTCTTTTCATTATTCAGAAACATCTTTTTTCTTCACTGCCTCCCAGCCACCCCAGTTACCACTTGTCTGAGTTTCTTTTTCCCAAATTACTGCCTTTTGTCTTCTCAGCTACAGTGTAATGAAATGTCTTCTTCCTACGAACGTTTTGACCTCAAACCAAATAAGTTTCAGAGAAGGCTCACACGTTCCTCATCCTGTTGTAGCATTAATGTATTCTAGATCCATAGGAATTGATGCATTATGATTTATTTATAATAGCCTGCATATTTAACAAATGTAGCTAAAAGTGCTTAACATGTCTTAAACAATTTCAAAGGAGACATACAGAACACATAAAATCAGCTGGTTACTTGTAAATCTGGCAACATTTATTGGTTTTGATTAATGCTACTTAACATAAAACATACGTTTTCTGCTCAAATTAATCTTAAAACGAATTTGGCTCATTTATTCTTAGCTAAATTTTCTAATCAAATATATGCTCTTCAGCAAATTACCCTTTCTATAAGTGACTGCTATGCAGTAAAGTTCAGTAAAATGTTCTGTGTCTATACATTGCCTGTCGATTTTGCTATGTATTATCTACATTCAGACATTACATGTGTCTCAATTGTGAGTTACTGTGCTTTTTTTTTTCTGTCACCAGAACCTAAAAATACTATGCACAACATATATTCTCAATTGAATTAAAAAAATTTCTTTACTCTCTCAACTGAGCATCCAGTGTACCAGCATTATGCCAAGCACTGGTAAACAAAGGTGAATAAAATGCCACTATCTTTGCTCTTGTGAAAGGAAAACTAAACATGGGACCCACAAATCACTAAGCCGAGGGGCAAGTCAAGCTGGGGTCTATGTCAGGCAAACCTGCCACCCGTTTTATTCCTAAGTAAGATAAGCTACAAAGGTAAGACGTTACATACCTCCCTATTTGCCCACAAGGAAATTCATTGTGGACAAAAGACAGAACTCAAAGTTATCCCTTTGAGGATTACCTGAGACAAATCCATATCTGATTCGTTCCTTTGCCATGTTGTTTATATAAAAATGCAGATTTACTGAGCCAGACTAAATTGTGTATTCAGTTGAAGGCTGGTCTATGATTCATTAAGGCCGGGCGCGGTGGCTCACGCCTGTAATCCCAGCACTTTGGGAGGCCGAGGTGGGTGGATCACGAGGTCGAGAGATCGAGACCATCCTGGTCAACATGGTGAAACCCTGTCTCTACTAAAACTACAAAAAATTAGCTGGGCATGGTGGTGCGTGCCTGTAATCCCAGCTACTCAGGAGGCTGAGGCAGGAGAATTGCCTGAACCCGGGAGGCGGAGGTTGCGGTGAGCCGAGATCGCGCCATTGCACTCCAGCCTGGGTAACATGAGCGAAACTCCGTCTCAAAAAAAAAGAAAAAAATGCAATCATCTGGTGGCTTGTGCCTGTAATCTCAGCTACTTGGGAGGCTGAGGTAGGAGAATTGCTTGAACCGGGACCTGAGAGGCGGAGGTTGCAGTGAGCCGAGGTCATGCCAATTGCACTCCAACTTGGGCTACAGAGTGAGACTCCATCTAAAAAATAAAAAAAGAATGTAATCATCCAGGATTCAAAAGAATGCAACCTTTGATCCCTTATCTACTTCTGATCTGAAAAATCCCATTTTAAGTTGTCCCCCCTTACTGGAACAAACCTATGTACATCTTACACATATTGATGGATGTCGCATGTCTCCCTAAAATGTATAAAAGCAAGTTGTGCCATGACCACCTTGGGCACATGTCAGCAGGACCTCATGAGGCTATGTCACAGGTGCATCCTTAACCTTGGCAAAATAAACTTTCTAAATTGACTGAGATCTGTCTCTGATATTTTGGGTTCACACTCTCAGGAAGTTCACAGTCTAACTGAGGAGAGAGAGACAATTGCAATCATTGTCAGAAGTTGCCTAAAAAATGTATTAAAGTGAGCAGACCAAGACTTAGTTGGCCTAGGCACTCATCTGGATCCCGACAGTAAATCGTTCTAAAGACAAGCGGTTGTTTTCTAGGCAAATAAAAATAGGATGCAGTTGTAAACAAAGTACAAGTCTGGGAGTCTAAACACTGTAAAAAATGTAAACAACATTTTTTGGTAATTTAGAAAGGTTATAAACATTTTTAAAAAATCATACCCTTGTAATAAAACTAGTTTGCTAAAGTGAGTAGTATATTGAAAATTGTGAAATTCAGTGGGTAGCAAATAAATGCCTAGAGTTGTTGATTTTATACTTTTTGCTCCTGAAGCAAAGTTTTTCATACCTTAGATACTTGTCAAAATATAGGCACTTCCTTGACATGGTGTATAAATGCACGCAGAGTTCACCTGACCACCTGACTTGGTGCTATGGAATTAAAGATGCTTATCATAACCCCTGCCGACTTATCTCCCTAAATGCAAAGAGTGTGGACCCTGAAATCAGACAATTCCAAGCAAAAATAGTGGACTTTTATCAGGAGAGTAATCTTGGGTAAGTACCACAAAAGCACTGAGATCCAGGGTCCTCAAAATTGAGAGAGATCCAAGAGTAACTATTTTAGAGAGTTATTGTGAGAATTAGATGAAATCAAATATCTGGTGGCTCCTGCCTGTAAAACCAGCACTTTGGGAGGCTGAGGCAGGAGAATTACTTTAGGTCAGGAGTTCGAGCCCAGCCTGGCCAACATGGTGAAACCCTGTCTCTACTAAAAATACAAAAATTAGCTGGCCATAGTGGTGCACATCTGTCATTCCAGCCACTCAGGAGGCTGAGGCACAGCAATCACTTGAACCTGGGAGGCAGAGGTTGCAGTGTGCTAAGATCGCACCACTGTACTCCAGCCTGGGAGATAGAGTAAGACTGTCTAAAAAAAAGAAAAAAAAAGGAGAGAGAGAGATCTGTGTTAGCCAGGATTCTTCAGAGAAACATAACCACAAGTGGAGACAGCTTTATTATAAGGAATTGGCCCATGTGGTTGTGGCTGACAATTCCCAAGATCTTCAGGATGAGTTGGCATGCTGGATAACCATGAAAGCCAGTGGTGTAGTTCCAGTTCAAAGGGCAGCAGACTTGAGTTTTAGGAACAGCCCATGTTTCAGTTCAAGTTGAAAGGCAGGAAAAAACTGATGTGTCAGTTTGAAGGCAGGCAGGAGTAGTTCTTTCTTACTTGGGGGAGGGTTAGCATTTTTGTTCCATTCAGACCTTCATATAATTGGATGAGGCCCATCCACATTAGGCCTACCCACATCCATCTACCAATTTAAATGTTAAAAACAGCCTTACAAGAACACTCAGGATAATGTTTGAACAGATACCTGGACACCTGGTGGCCTAATCAAATTGACACATAAAAGTAACCATTATAATATCAGGAGTTCATTTCCTAATGATTGAAATGAGGCTTCATAAAAATCTCGAATAAGTGAAACCATAATATACACACAGAAGAAATGGCTTCCTCAATTATTGTTTAATAGCAAACAGAAAAAAAATAGCAGAACATAAATAATTATTTCTGTAGAAGCTGAGGATCATTATGGCAGAGTGAGCTACTAAGAGTGAAAAGGAGGAAGTGATTTCAAAAATTCACAATAAGAAAAATACAGACTATCAGCACACTTTTCCCAAAAGTGAATATAGCACAGAATCACCACCACAACCACAAAATGAGAAAATCAGCTTGTGGCCCACTCAAAGGGCCACTTTCTAACCGCACACTGGGATGCCTGATGAGCCATAATTCTAGTGGTAATCCAACACGGAATGAAGGAAAAAAATCCTTGTGTTTGATGCTGTATCTCTCAGTAGACTGCGTTTAACAATTCCTGTAAGGCAACAGATTAAAACGGAAACCATGGAGGGGTGTCAAAATTAAATTCTCCTGAGAGACCTAAAGGGAATTCTTTGAGAAAAAGAAGCTATAGACCTGAATGTGGCATGAATTATGTTTTCTAATAAATCTCATCATTTGGACTTGCTTAAGTCTGAATAACATATACTTACTGAGTGCCTGCAAGTGCCAGGCATTATACTGATTGCTGTCTCCTGTGTCTCATTCATATAAAAACACTGTAAGGTCCATGAGGGTATCCATCTTACCAATGATGATGCTGGACCTCAACAATGAAGGTTAATATCACATATGTAGAGAACACTGCATCTGGGATTCAGACCCAGTCACTCCTATTCCAAAATCAGAAGACTTGAAAGCCCTGGGTATTCTTCACAGTTGATGCTTGGTTGTTGCATGGAGTAGGACAAATCCAGACAGCAGTCAGCATAATGGCCCACCAACCCCCACCCCAGAAAACCTACTGCTTAAAAAATTATAATTGTCTAAAAATATGGTGGTTGTATAAAAAACATATAATTGTTAGTAAAATTACAACAAATATTATCTACTGATACTTTTTTACGCTTTTAGGTATATGATTACATTTATGTAACACTCTTTTTTTTTTTTTCTTTTTTTTTTTGAGGCGGAGTCTCACTCTTGTTGCCCAGGCTGGAGTGCAGTAGCATGATCTCGGCTCACTGCAACATCTGCCTCCTGGGTTCAAGTGATTCTCCTGCCTCAGCCTCCCGAGTAGCTGGAATTATAGGCACCCGCCACCGCATCCAGCTAATTTTTTGTATTTTTAGTAGAAATGGGGTTTCACTATGTTGGCTAGGCTGGTCCTGAACTCCTGACCTTACTCAATCCACCCGCCTTGGTCTCCCAAAGTGCTGGGATTACAGGCGTGAGCTACCTTGCCCAGCCATAACACTCTTTAATGACTAAATTATAGAAACAGAGGAGAGATCAGTGGGTTGCCAGGGTTAGGGCTGGAGTTGAGGTGGGAGTGGGAAAGGGTGGTAGGGATGGCTATAAAAATGTCAACATCCTATAATCCCAGCTACTTGGGAGGCTGAGGCAGGAGAATTGCTTGAACTCAGGAGGCACAAGTTGCAGTGAGCCAAGATTGCGCCACTGCACTCCGGCCGCCTGGGCGACAAAAAAAATAAGGTCAACATGAAGTATCCCCTGGTGATGATGGAATTGTTTTGGATCTTGACTGTAGTGGTAGATACAAGAACCCACACATGTGATAAAATTGCATAGAACTAAATGCACACATATACACGCACACACAGAGACAAGTGAGTACAGGTAAACTGATATAACCTGAATAAAATTGGTGGATTTTATCAACTCTAATTCACTGGGTGTAATATTGTGCTATGGTTTTGCAAGATGTTACCACTGTGGAATACTAGGTAAAGGGTAGATGGGATCTTTTTGTATTATTTCTTCTAACTGCATATGAATCTACAATTATCTAAAAAAAAAAAAAAAAAGGTAAATTAGGAAACATGTTACTGAGTGTCTATTATCTACGTTGATGCCTAGTATAACCTTGTGAGATAGAGATATTTTTCTAAGCCATTTCATGTATTTTAATAAGACTTTGGACTCTGACCAATTTCCAGATAGACTCTTCTGCCCTTTAAAAGGCCAGTAACTAATCAGAACTACTGGCTCCGCTATCCTGAGATAAACAAGTTAGGCAAATGTGAATGTATTAGATTTGTCATTTGATGAATGAGGAAAAACTTCTCCAGGAAGAATAGGAACAGCTTGAGTGAGTACAGTTTCTTGAGCATGCCCAGGGGGAAAATGAAGCCATTGTTATCTGACGTGACACCTAGGGCGGCCTGCCTGGCAAGCCCACCACCAGCGAAGACTGTCCTTAATGAGAGTCTGGGATCAATTAAGGAAAAGTGAACTTCTAACCTATTTGAACCGTCACGGTTGAGGCCTGGCCTGGCTGATCTCTGCGTTTCCAGAGGTTAATCACAGTGCTCCACACTGACAAGGGCTTCCCTTCTTTTCCTACCTCTAGGTACCAAGTTGTGCCCTCTGAGGCCCCAGGCAGGAGAAAGTTCCCTTTCCCTCTATTTCTAAAGTAGAAAATTTTTTAAAAAGATAAGTATAGTTTTGTGCAAGAAAGCCCCATATCTACAGCAGTGACTGGCATGTAATAGGTGTTCAAGACATTTTTACCAAATAGTAATTTCAGATAAACCTTAGGAAAAATTCCTTCTCATCGCTCCTGATCCATAAACCAGAAAAAAATCAGCCATCTGTTAAACACTGACTATGAATCAGATGCTGTCTTCACATATTTAAGTACCAGTCATTCCTTTCAAGTATTCTATACCATAGATAGTATTTTTAAAGTCCATTTAACATGTGAGGCCATTGAAGCACAGGTAGATTGAACAACTTACCACGCCACACAGCTGATAAGTGGGGGAGCTGGGAGGATGTACAGCCAGCACAACCCCACCACTTGTGGGGAAATCACCAGCCTGCCTTGCCTCATAATTTACAGAGGGTGAATTCACTAGGCAGAAATATGTATTCAAAAGTATAAGGCATCCTTCTTGGCTTGGAGCTTAGCCAAAATTCTCATATAGAATCTAAAATAGCATCCTAACAGCTGTTTTAATGTTTCCAATAATCCTACAAAGTGGAAGTTATCAACCCTCATTTATAAATGAGAAAATGGGGTCAGAATGACTAAGTGGCTTCAAATGATAACCCATTTAGTTAGTGGTAAATTCTGTCTCCTGAGTTTTATCTTCTAAACTCAGCTCTTGGGTTGACTATATAACTATTGAATTTTGTATTTCAGCATCAACCTTGCATCAACAAGAATTTTAATTCACTTAGAAGAGCTGACTCCAATTAGTTTAATTAAGCTTTTAGAGGGATAATTTGCTCGTCTATAATATGAAGCTATTATAATACTTGTACTTTCTGTCTAAATGAGTTGACATGAAGAAAAAACGAGATGATGAAAGTGAAAACTTTTTGTCAGCTGTAAACCAGAAGGCACTTTCAATTGCCACTATGGTTATTATTTTTTTAAATCACTTTTAATTCCAGAAAACAATTCCAGAATGGGAATCTTTTGGGTTTTAAGGGACATTTTACATTCAATTCTGAATTTATTTTTTTATTTTTTCATGTATTCATTTGTTCGGCAAGTGGGTTTTGAGCAGTTATTTTACGAGATACACTAGACCCTGTAGAAAATTGGCTGGGCACAATGGCCCACACCTGTAATCCCAGCACTTTGGGAGGTCGAGGCAGGCGGATTACTTGAGGAGTTCAAGACCAGCCTGGCCAACATGGTGAAACCCTGTCTCTACTAAACATACAAAAATTAGCTGGGCGTGGTGGCAGGTAACTGTAATCCCAGCTACTCAGGAGGCTGAGGTAGGAGAATCGCTTGAACCCCAGAGGCTGAGGTTGCAGTGAGCCGAGATCATGCCACTGTACTCCAGGCTGGGTGACGGAGGGAGACTCCATCTCAAAAAAAAAAAGAAAGAAAGAAAAGAAGAAGAAAATAAGTAGTGGTACTGTAGATAAATATTACCTGTCAAATTGTAATCATACAGAAACCATGTCTTTATTCACTGTTAGTCCATTCCACCATGAAGTCAAATCTTAGCTGGTGCCCAGTAAATGTTGGTTAAATGCAGAAAAAGCATAAGTCTCTGGGGCTTTTTCCCTGTTAGAAGCTTATGATGGTGTTAAAGGTAATGAGAAAATAAATGTCATGAGTTGAAAGAGAGATACGTGTTAAAAATTTGGTGGATTAGAGTTCTCCAGCTGATTCTATGGAAAAGTGGTAATAAAGACCTGCCTGATACCTTAGTTAGCCAAATATTATTTAGAAAGGTGCTTTTCAAACTTACTTTCATCATTGTGCCCTTGTGCTCAGATGTTCTGATTCCTCAGGCCTGGCAGAGGCCAAGAAACTGTGTTTTTAAGAAGCACTGCAGGTAATTCTTAAAATCAGGTAAATCTGAAGAACACTAAAGTAGAAAAATGAAGTTCTTAAATTAAGTCAGGTAAAATTGTTGAAAAACTTCCTCTAATTGTAAGATTTAAATTCTTTTCTTCTTCCTTTCATTTGCAAAGGTAATCTTCTAGAGACTAGAAACATTTGGAGTGGAATCTTCCGAAGTTTATATAACTTAGGTGTGCAGGTTTAGTATCAGTATTCATCCATTTGTGTTCTGAGTTTGACTGAGTCAGCAATTTCTCCTTCATAAACATGATTACAAATTATACCAGTGATTACTTCCTATTACACTTCTTCACCACCATCTATGTGTCTGTCCTAAACACACACACACTCTCTCTCTCTCTCTCTCTCTCTCTCTCTCTCTCTCTCTCTCTGTGTGTGTGTGTGTGTGTGTGTGTATGTCTCATTAGGCAGTATACTAGGCTGTGGATATTAAGAGATAAAACAGTCTCTTTTTTTTAAGGATTTCACAATCTATGCATGAAGTCAAACAATTTAAATCAATTACTGTAATTACAGGGACAATGATGGGGTTATGCAGAGAAGTCTGACTTCACAGTATACTACTAATGCATGACCTTGCAAAATCACTTAACCTTTGCTTCAGCATCTCTGCCAGATTGGATTGGAAGAAGAAATGGGTCCAAAAACTAGAATATTCTGTGTGGTGATGTTTTAAAACGACTAATAAGTGGTGATTTGCAAATAAGACTAAACGTTTTCTATTCGGTCCTACAGATGTCATTTTACAGCCACTGCATGGTGGGTACTGAATTCTTGGCATCTTTGGAAATAACCACAACTTCTCTGTAGGCAGACATGTATTCCCTAGCGCTGTTTTTTCAATAACATTTATTTTAACAATAATATGCTTAGTCTGCCGTGCAAATACAGCTTCACTGATTAGGCAACCAGCCCAGTCAAACATTGTTTGGGGATATAATTATAACTATTTAATTGTTGGACAATCTCATAATAGCTGCAAAAGAATCCCAGTTTGTTTATACACAGCAATTTAAAACTTGTTTCTTCTCCTTATCCTTTTTCCTCTTTAGAGGAGAACTCTGGATAATTCAATTCTAGCCCGAAGCCCTAGAGTACAATTAAGGCCCCTACAAACACATCAGGACTAGGAGACTCCCTTTTGGTTAATGTTAAGAAGCTGTTGCCACAATTTGTTTTAATTTGATAAACAGAGAGAGCTGTTCTGTTCTGAGACCTTGTTCCCCTCACTCAGAAAGGGGGTGTTTATGTACAGCTGTGGGGAATTACTCACCGGAGGTTTAAACAGTGGAAAAAGAAAACATCCTGTTTTTTTTTTTTTTTTTTGGACCCACCCAGCCCACCAAGGTTTACAGACTTAGCCAATGGAAAGATAGACTATGCTTCATTGAAAACTCCCCTTGGATAATGGAGACCCAGCCTCTGTCAAGACAGCTACAAGATCTGAAGGACTGACAAAGTAGCATTTGCTACAACAGAGAGATGGCAAGTCAGAATGTTTCTGAAAGGGCTTTGCTTCAGAAGTAGCTTTCAGATTAGATACTGGCACAAACAGAGCCTCAGTGACCAGGAGTGGGTCAAAAACGTAAGACAGACATGAAAACATAACTTGTACTGTGATTTTACAGTCATTAAACCCAGCCTTGGCCAAAAAAGAACAAAATCTAGATTTTTATTCTTATGTTGTGTGGTTGTTAGTTAAAAGTATGGTCTCTGTTTTCACAGTTTTCTTCAACTCAAGTAATTCTTTTCTTTGCATTTTATTTAATTGATTTTGCTTGTGCAAAAAGAAGCGAAGACTTTAACCAACGAGAAATTTAGCTTAACATTGTCAAAGTAACTTGCTCAACAATGTGAAGTAATTGGTTAAAATTTTAATAAATCAATTGCTAGTTATACTCTCATTATGTCAAATTAAACATCAGAATCATGTTTTGTTGTTTATTCTTAAATATAGTAGGTTTTGGCCCACTTGAGAGAAATCACATTTAAGATGAACAGAATGGATTTTGAGCTTTATATGTTTTGAAAAATATATGTTTTTTTCTCCCCGTCTGTATTACTTTTCAGTTTTCATGACTTTTTTGAGAAGTGACTCATAGGATAGAGTTATAAAATGATTTAATAAATGATCAATATATTAATAGGTGTATATATTATTTTGAGAGTAAAGAATTAAATTACATTGTTTTGTGGCATCATATTTTAGTGACTACAATTAAAACAGCAAAACCAATAACCATAAAGAAAATAATTAGAAAATTTTATGTTTATTTCTTGGAGTGAAGTTCACCAAAGTATCTTCTATCAAAATACCTTTATCCAAAGCTATCATTTCAGAAAAATAATTTCAGAAAAAATATTTAAAGATGATTCCTTTATGCATAGCTTAATTTAATTGAGCTTTGTTTAACCTTCCTTATGCATCGATTGAATGTAACAGTTGATGTAAGTTATAATTCTTGATCATTAGTATGCCGGCTTTAAATATTTTCTTCAAATGATCTCCTATGCGAAATCAACAATGTAAGGACAAAATTCTTAATTCATCTCAGTCTTTCAGCCACATTTGACTCTTAAAATAACCTGAAAATTCAATACTGTTTACTTGCATGTTTTTGTAGAGTGATATGAAAATAAACTTAAATCAATAATACAAAATTAATTTTATTCACCATTTAAAATTTTCATTGAATATTGGGACCAAATACCTTGACTCTGTTTATTGATAGTAAACTTAGTTACTAGGCCATATACACAGGCTTTGCAATTTTATTCTCTAAAATGATACCAAAAAAAAATTCTTGAACTGAACAACTGTTTTGTTTAAATAAGTCTCCCATGATTAACCTGGGTCTTTTTCCTTAAAATGTAACTTCCAAAAATAGGATTTTGCCTATTTCACATGAATGGGTTTTCTCCCTTAACGTGTATGCAATCATTAGGTGGAGATGAACTGAAATAAAATGTAATCAGCAATAATGGCTGTAGTGAACTCATAAAGTAATTAGGATTATCCATAATCCTCCACTTAGAATGATAACAAATAATTGTTCTTCATTCATTTAATTCATATTTTTTTAAAAGAAAACATATGCATCGACAAGTATATATGACACAATTCTAGAAGCTCATTTATAAAGGCAAAAGTGATCACTGCCATGAGTTTATTCCAGAGAAAAATAGTTTGGTTTATGTAAATTAGCCAGTAGTTAAAGTGGGAAGATACTTATTCAGTTTTCTAAATGAAATAAAATCAACACCTTAACTTTCAATTTTTGGGACGTTTGCAAATAAAAACAAAATGACTTCCAGAAAATTTTTTTCTCCTTCTTTTCTTTTCTTTATCTCCGTATTCCTTTCTTCTTAATTTCTTGATAAACTTGTTTTCATATTTGCATATGCCATTCTTAAGTTCATTTTTATTTCTTTTTTTAAAAAAATATGTCATTTTGTTTTGTTTTGTTTCAATGTTATATTTCCAGGGTCTAGATCAGCTGGTATATAGCTGCTCAAAATATTTGTTGAGTGAAAGTGATTAAATTAAGTAATACTGATTGTAGAAATTGTGAAAAATACCTCTATCCTCAGAAGAAATATATGAAAGAAGAAGAAAAGGCAGATTTTTGTTGTGCTGGACTTTCCCTTGGTTTGTCAATATATGCACAAAAGCTGCGTTTGGGGTTGGGACTGTCCTTAAGCAGTTTTGCCTCTAGGTTTGTCTCTCTTTGAAGTCCACTTAGGAGCTAGCCGAGCTAGAAAGCCTAACAGAAGCAAGCCAAGTAGAGGTAGCCTTTAAAATGTAATGATCCTGGACTCCACAGGCTTTAAAAATGTTCTTTTGTGGCTAGAAAATGAACATTATTTATCCAAAAGGTTGCAGCTGTTAAATTCTCTTGAGAAAATACAAAGTCAAACCTATCCATGCCAGTTTTTTTTTTTTTTTTTCTTGATTGCCTAACTTCAGTGATTCAGAGATAAAATCCCAAAATAGGCATTTATAAAGGCAAGAGTGAGAGAAATAAAAGACTCAGAACTGGGGTTGGTACTCAGTGTTGCTAGTTCTTGAACTACAAACCGCCAAGCTATTCTTCTAATTTCTCCAGTTTGCCTGAGTAAGAGTCTTTTTTCCAGTCAAAATAGTCACAGACATTTTTGTACAGCCTACTCTGTTCTGTCTCCATTGGTGGTAATTTCTAAAAACCAGAATAATGAAAGCCCTAAATCAAATAATGCAATCAAAAAACTTTTAAGCCCTCCAATAAAAAGAGAAAACAAAAAGTAATAAGAGAAAATGTATTTTCCCAGGAATATCCACATCTCCACAGACTCTGTTTTCAAAGTGGATTTTCTTTGAATAGGGTTTGGATTTGCCAACAGGCTATTAGGATATAATGCTCTACTCACAATTCTTCAAGAAAAGATCTAAGGTTTTATAGTTTTCCCATTTTTCCCAGAGATGGGTAGAGCCAAGAGGAAGGGATGAAGGAAAGTGGGCAAAAGATTGTGAAAGTCAGAAAATACTTGCTGGAACCTATCCAGTCATCTTCAAAGGATAACCTCTTCCAAACAGAGCAAACCTTCAGGGAAAGATTATGCAAAGCCCCTGCCTTCCAGTACCCCTGAAAGCCCACCACCCTAGTCCATTCAGATTTGAGGATTAAGAAAATTAGGGGAATGAATGCATCTATTTATCCATGGTCCATGTCAAAAATTGTTCTTCTGAGCCATTCTGGTTTGGATCCTGTGGCTTTTTCGGTGGTGTGATTGTTGCTTTTATGTTTTTTCAGGGGTGGGGGGTGCATCTGCATTATCTGATAGTTCTGTGTTTATTTTTTTCCACAAAGATGCTTAATTGTGTAACTCCTGGCTAGGTTTCCCTAGCCAAATGATAGAAATGAGAGCTGGAAAAGACCTATTAGGTCATTTTTACCCTAACTCCTGCCAGTGAGAATTTTGCCTCTAATATGCTAGATGAAGTGTCCACCCCTTCCCTTGGGAGATTAGATTCTACAATTTAATTAGCTCAAACTGCCAACATATTTTCTCTGACATTGGATTTACAATTAATATCATTGTTTTTCTTAATTCAGTTCTCATAAATTACGTGTTTACTTTCTCTTATTGTTTTCCAATTTTAATCCACTGATAGCTTATTTTCTTATTTCTCCCCAAATATACTCATTTATTTATTTTTTCGAAAATGTTCAGTTTATTTGTTATTTTTTGCACAACTCTGTGTCTCTTTGATACAAAGATAATGATGGCTTCAAATTTCCCAACTTGGCACATTAACAGGGATGTGTACCGTACAATTAAGCAGAAAACCAAGACATGTTCATTTTTTCTTAAAATTCAGGCTTCCTCAATATTTTGTTTCTATTTTCTGTAAGTTCGTCAGAGCGGTTAGTAGTCTGAGGTATGTTGGCAATTCTCAGTTTCTCAGCTTTTCAGTGTTATGTGTGTTTGTGTGTATGTGTGCACACATGCGTGTGTTATTTGTATGTGTCAGATTTTCTGCTGTGAAAACCCAGGCTCAGATAACCAGATGAGATAACGCAGGCAAAGATAAGACATAAGAGGGGAGAAAGAACACTATAATAATTAAATTAGGGACTGGAGAAACTCAGCTACTCACCAGGAGACTTTACTCCCTGGCAAGATTAACCCTTTTTAGGCTGAAGTGAAACACAGTGGGCTGAGGTTGTCCAGTATCCCCATGTAGCAGACCTCTTGAGTAGGTAGCTCTCTACAGCAAGGCAATGCCCTCCTGGGATTTTATATCTTCATTGTCTAAGTCCCTGGCTTCATTCCTGCCTTGCCTTGTCTCTCTCTCTTGACTCTTGGCCAGCAGATCTCATTTCCCTGTCCAGCGCACCATGCGAAGTCAAGCCCCTCCTCATGACCTTCTTCCTGCCTGCTGGTCTAAAAGGGAGGAGCCCCTGTTCTTGAATTTGCACGCTGACTAAACTCTCTCTTGATTCTCCACCCTTTCCTGATGATCCAATACTAACACCTGCCCAGACTCTCTTTCGTCTCCACATCCCTAATGATTTGTGTGTCAGAACAGCCAGTCCACTCAAATTTACATTCAACTCTATCAGAGGCCACAGTCCTAACTCAAAATGGCTTACATATGTGGTTTTTTCAGGTAGTTTCATAGAGAATTGTCTCTCGCAAACATAAGGGAAATATATTAAGGCCCATAGCTTAGCCCCATAGCTTATCAAGAACCACTGGCTTCTCACCAGTTATTTTACTGGGATAACACCAATCTCTTTTCCGCTTCGGTATCTTCAGCCTCTTGTTTCCTCTACTTGGATAAGTTTTACATATGCATTAAATTACAAGTGACATGGAACTCAGAGAGATTGCCCTGAAGTATCCTTCCCTGGGCTGAGTAAGGTTCTGTTACTCTTCATCATTTGCTCTATAATTGTGAAGACATATTTACTTATTTGTTAAGTTATTTGAAATGTATAAAACTCAATGATGCATGAAAATAGGGTCTTGTTGATTGCACATTTCTCCTGGTACATAGTACATTACAAGTGCTCAAACTGGTGAGCACTTTGACCATGACAGCAAAAAGTAGATAGAATAAAAGTTGCCAGAGTCATTCAGCCCATTGTTGACAATCAATTATTTATCTTAATCCATATGATTCTGTTTTTGCTTCATATTTGTAAATGTGTAGTGTGTCAACTTTGTAAAAAGTTGACATTGTAGAAATCTGTATAGGTATATAAATAAGGATTCTTCGCTTCAGACAAGAAAGAGCAACTACTATTTTGAAAAGGGACTTAATTGTGAAAAATAGGGAGCTCATATAATTGATGTGAAAATGGAGGATTATGCTTAATGAGGAGACAGAGACCAGAAGAGCATACAATTCAGACAGTAGGAGCAATGGTTTAAAGATTCACATTGACACTATACCATTGCTCCCAGACACTACTTGAATCTCTAGGCACTATTATTGTCTCTCACTGCAGGAACCCTGCAGTAACTGTCATAGATGGCCTCTTTTAGTAACTGACTTTAACTTCAAAGTTCTGAATTAGAGGGCTACTTGATCAAGGACTGATTACATTATCTAGCCCTGGTCCCCCGATTAGAAAGAGAAAGAACTGCCCGCTTTTTGCACTGGAATTTTGAGATGGGGAATCTCATCCAACAGAATGAATTGTTTCCCCCAAATACAGACAAGAGATGAATGATGGGCATCTCTCAAGCAACTGATCAGTCAAACCAGCCAAGCAGCATACCAACCAACAGCAATTATTAATCTTTGATCTCATGCTTCAGGGCCAGCTGTGCCTAAAGCTTGCGGCAGTATCTTCCTTCCTATCATCACCTTATTGCTTTCCATTTTATCAATTCTGTGGGTCTTCTTTCTTAAAAGTCTGCATTTCTGAGATTTATTGCTTCTCAGGGGATTCAGTTGATATTTTCAAAGTATTCTGCAAGTTACCTTGATCACAGGTTGTTGTAACATGCTCTTAGGCTCCCTAGAGGCTGAGTCTGAGACCTGAATTCCTGTGAAAGTGATGCATTCACAGAAAAGCCCATAAGGAAGAGAGTGCAGCAGGATAAACGAAGCAAGAAAGTGGTCTCAGATAAAGTCTAACCTTTGCCAAGTCCCTAAGGGAAGGTCTTTGAATCACTAATCACTGATTCTGTTGGCCTGCTTAAGGCAAGAGAGTAACTCTTTGCATACCACATTTATCAGTCATTCGCTTTGGACTGCCCCGGGGGGCATGCCCGTAACTCTCCAGGTAGAGTAGTGGGCTGTTGGGGGACATATTTTCCAGAGAAAGGGACCATCTGTGAGCTGTTAGCAGATGATCCTCATGGAAGTTGGGGTTGGGTATATCAGCAGGTTAAAGGAGGTCTGAAAGTGTCAGAGGCATATGAACCAGAGCAACTTCATTTTAACTAGGAGCTGGGTAAAATGAGGCTGAGACCAATTGGGCTGCCTTCCTATATGGATAAGTCATTCTAAGTCACAGAATGAGATAGGTGGTTAGCACAACATGTGGGTTATAAAGACCTTGCTGATAAAACAGGTTGCAGTAAAGAAGCTGGCTAAAACCAAGGTGGCCAAAAGAGTGACCTTTAGTCTCCTCACTTCTACACTCCCACCAGTGCAGAGACAGTTTATAAATGCCATGGCAATGTCCGGAAGTTACACTATATGGCCTAAAAAGTCAAGACATGAATAATCCACCCCTTGTTTAGCATATCATCAAGAAATAACCGTAAAAATGGGCAACTAGCAGCCCTTGAGGCTCCTCTGTGTATGGAGTAGCCATTTTTTATTCTTCTGCTTTCCTAATAAACTTGCTTTCACTTTACTCTATGAACTCTCCTTGAATTCTTTCTTGCATGAGATCCAAGAACTCTCTCTGGGGGTCTGGATTAGGACTCCTTTCTTGTAACATAAGGGACATCACAGCATTTACTAAGGCTATCTTCTGTCTAAAGTCTATTGCTTTTATTAATTTATTTGTGTTTTCACACAAATTAGCAAAACAGCAACATTGTAAAACTAACCATGAAATAACCCCTCAGCTTCTCTTTTCCTAGGTGTAAAAAGGTTGTGACTACATCATTTCAAACAGCTGAACAAAACAGACATAATGCAACAGCAATTCAACAGCCAAACACTCTGCCCAGGCAGGCTGAAACTTACAGATACTCAGAAGGACAACGATCACTCAATAGTTTATGATTTTATTTTCTCATCCTAATGTTGACTGTTATACTAGGACATGAACATGTCAAGTAGCATTTCTTCAAAATCAATTAGTCCTTCCTCATAGATGCCCAAATACTAGAGTTGAGATTTCTTCTTCAGGAAAAATTTATGATGGTAATATTATTGATAATAACAAAATAATAATAATTACAAAGTTTTAAGTTCTTTACATTTAGTTGGCCACAAGTCTAGGTACTATTATTATTATCCTTAAGTAATCCTTGAAGAAACTGAGGCACAGACAAGTTCATCACTTAACCCAGGGGCACACAGCTAGTATGTGATAAGGCAGTAATTATTTTTTCATTACCATTGGGTGTGTCAGAATGACCTCAGCATTTCCTAGCAGACTGCAGTTTAATTTGACTCTGAATTAAAGAGTCAGTGGAGTCATTTGCTTGCTTTGTGTATTTCTTACTTTCCAATACATGTGTTGAAATATTAAAGAGTAGTAATGCTCCGCCCTTTGGAGATAAAGATGTCATAAATGAACCACCATCAACAGGGCAAGCTCTGACCTCATGGCAGTGGATGCACTGCTAAACGCATTGTGTAGATGAACACATTTAGCTCTCTTTCCTCAGGTTCCTCTCAGGCTTACCTCCATGAACATATACAAGTAACCCATAAACTAAAATTCAGCTAATTAATTAGTTGACCTAGAAAATTATAATTAATTTTTTAAATACTATATTTATCATTTTTGAGTACTTTGATACTATGCCAGTACTTTAAATAATGAAGAAGTTACTTTTTTACATTATTTTTGTTTGCCTCACAAGTCCACCCATCCACCTCCCACCCACCCATGTTTTGGTTGCAGATAAAATATTTCATATCATAGGTCTAGATAGACATATCCCAAACATGGTATTTCATCCTCCTGACCACTGCTGATTGGTCCAAAAATGAACATGTGACATAAACAGTGACAGAAGAAAATCCACATCCCCTCTTCATTGAAAGATGTTTCATCACTCAATAAAACTCCCTGTCTTGTTCACTCTTCAATTGTCAATGCATCCTTATTCTTCTTGGGTACGGGAAAAACTCCACCCAGCCTGGGTGGGCCAAGTGGGTGGGCTGTTTCCTGCAGCAGGTAGCATGGCTGAGGGAGAGGCATGTGGGGTGTCACTGGCCAAAGGTCCCTGACTTGCAAAGTGACTAAGAAGAAAATTCTGGATCAGCAGGACCAATTAAGTTTCTTCTCCAGAATTTTCCAGTTCGAAGGGAGCTTCTTTCCTCTGTATTCGTGAAATTTATGAGCGTATTAACTCTGAGCTGTCTGTAATCTTGGTTTTAACTTTTTGAGAATGGTTATCTTGAGATAACATGCCTCTGTGTGAAAAGAGAAAGGTACTGAAGATGAAATGATAATATAATAGTTCGAATCCATATGTATAAAATTACTGATGGTTTTTAAAAATTATATTTTGGTTACCTGACATACATTTTCTTTCTTTTTTTTTTGTGGTCTTAAGCTGTTTCTTGTAGTCAAAGTGTTATGTTTAATACACATATATTATCACTGATTCACTCAGAAACCCCCTAAGTTAAATATTATTATCCTTATTTCACAAATATAAAAATCAAGGCCTGGAGCATTGATGTCTCTGCCAAATTTGTACAATTAGCTAGAAAAGAGCAGATGTTGGATACTAAATTTTCTCACTCCAAAATCATTAGCTAGATGCTGAAACCCTCAGAAAAACAACAATAACAACTGAATTGATTTTTAAAATGTAACAGTTTATCAACACCTAAGATGTTCTGCATGAATTGCAGTAGAGATTTTACACATGTGATAATATGTACATTTTACCTCATGATTGTTTGTTTATTATAGTTCACCCAGGAATTTTGGCTATATATTCTTGTCATTTAAGATGGCAAGCATAAATATAATGCTTGGGGCATAACACAAAGCAATCATAACGATTTAAACAGAAGAAATTTTTTTATCATGTATGCAATACTGTAGAGTATTTCATTTGGAGCAAAGAAACAAATATGCTGCCTGAAATACATCCTTTCTTATAAGGTTGCTTACAAAGCAGAAAAACTCAGAAAACTGATTGTTATCTACTGAGTTTAATGATGTAGTCATAAATAAGTGTTTTTAAATGGTAAAACGTCACACATGCCTTATCATGTAAGAAAACCTCAATGATTTTTTTTCTTTCTTTGAGTATGTGAAGAAATCAAACTTTTTAATTTAATTATAGGTTAAGGAAGTAAGAGACATTTTCAGTGTCATAATTATCTCACGCAACTAGATAAGAACTATTTGTATATTTTTATCTTTATCTTGTATTTGCATCATTTTTAAAAATTTGTCGAAAGAGCCCTTATGAATACGTTAAGAACCAGTCTTAGTTTCACTATCTTTGAAATGCCCTCCCAAAGACCTCAGGTATTTTGTTTCAGGAGTTAGGGACAGTTGGAGAAGTAGAACACCAGGGAAAATGCTATATATTGGGAAATGTAGTGTGAAATGTAGAGTGGGAAAATTCTAACCCTTTTTCATCTTATTAATTGTTGTAATTAATATCTCTCCCATTTATTCAACTGATATTTATAGAGCACCTGAAATGTACTAAACATTCTGCTGAACATTAGAGCTTCAATAGTGATGTAGGAGTGATGACAGCCCAGGAATTATCTATCTTAATGTGAGAAGATACTTTTTTAAAAACTTGAGGGGATCTTCCATATACATCACTATACATGCAGAGACACAGTCATTCATCTTGATGGTGTCACTGTTAACCTATGAACAGGCTCATGAGTGGATTTTTGGTTTTATGAATGAATGACTGTATATACAAATGGCTTCAGAATGTCTGTAAAAGGACCATTTGTTCATGGGTCATAGGGCTATTCTGAAACTGTCTCTGTGATTCAGTGTTAGAGAAGCTTCCCATGGTGGATGGGGGTCTCCTGGTTTAAAAGGTCACCATGACACAGAGGGAACTTCCTGTGAAGCAAGTGGTGTGTGGCCTGGTAGCCTAAATTCAGCATGAGTGAAAAGGCTAGAAAATAAAAGTTACTTCCAGCACAATATGTGATTGCATTTTGGGAAGACAGCTGAGCACATGGATGTAAAATAAGTGATGTGCCCATGACACAGATCCAGGGTAATAAATTATAGTTCACATCAGTAGATAAGTTTCTATTAGTCTGAGCAGACTGAATCCTCAATAGCTGCATCATGTGGCCATGAAGAAAGCGCATGGATGCTGGTGAACTTATTGGAGTTTTTTAGTGTTGTGTTGTTTTGTTTTGTTTTCCCTCTTTGCCTAGAGGACTAATCTTTGTTGCATAGAGCAGATTATATTACCCAGGGTTTTTGAATAATTAGAAGCATGGGAATAAGGTTGAGAGTAAGGCCTCAAAAGGAAGAAACTAGACTTCCCTACTGGTTAATGGCAGAGTAATGACCAAGAGATTAACTGAAAGTGAAATAAATAAAGTAAAAATGAAGACAACTACAAACTAATGAAGTTAAGTTTTGCCAGTGACATGTAAACTTCTGCTTATGTGGTTTATCACTTAACTTTCACTTTGTAATGCTACAGGAAAAAACAATCTCCCAGTTTTGGCAGATTACAGCAATTAACTTTTAGGTCCCTTTCACATTCCATGTGAGTGTAGTTCAGCAGAGTCAGCTACCACTATGCTTCCATCTATGATTCTGCACCATCTTACTCATTTTGGGATCAGGCTGTAGGAGCAGTTTCATTCTGGGTTACGGTGAACAAGTTACAGTTCTTAATGTTTCTGCTCCCATGGCACACAAGCCACTTCTGCACACAATTCATTCGCCGTTGAAAAAAAAAAAAGTCACACGGCCAAATCTGCTTTGGTAGACTGGGAAGTATGCTCCCCTCACAGGGAGGCCATGAAAGTTTCATAGCATGAGCAAGGGTTGCATAATCTTCTCAAGGAGAAGGCAACACACAAGGGAATAATGATACAATGTACTACATGTGGCATTCTTCGCTTGGGTAGCTCAAATACACAATTTTTCTTTCCTTTTTGCTACCTTGTATTGTTATAAAAAGTAGAAAATAGCAGTGAATGTCCTCAAATTAAGAATATACCATTTGTAATAAAATCTGTATATTTTAGGAGAAATGTACAAATGCAGCCTTATCTCCAAAGCACAGTTGGATGACCTCAGAGCCATCATGCATGAGCTGTTTGATGATGGTCCTCCTACACATTCCAAATCTCTGCTTATGGTTGCCACTGTCCACAGTGGTGAGGGAGAATACCCATTTGTGTGCTTGCCAATGAAGATGAGGTTTAGTGGAATAAGGCGTCACCACCACAGATGGTTAGGAGTGATTCACAAAGGAAATACTTTGGTCTGTCTTCACTTTAGTGAATCAACACCAACCGTTCTAATCAGATGGTTTTGAAGAATATTGTCCATAAAGGAACATAGAAAAAAATTATAACTATATTCTGGATACCTAGCAGAGTACTTGGGTATGGAAGACAAATTTTTGTCAAAATAACTTAAGTTGTTCTTAATTCTGATTTAAAAAAACAGACAAAGGCTGTGTAAGTTTTGTAACTGACATAGGTGAGTGTTTATGTTTGGTGAATGGATAAGAATATAAATGGAAATTTTTAAAAGTCTTAATTAACTTACTTAAATATTGTTCTGATGTAGATATTCTCCTTACATCAGAAAACATTTTAGAGAGTAGCAACAGTGTTCAAAGCTGTAATAATCATGAGGTAGAAATGTCTTAACTTTGAAAATCTCTAAATGCTTGAAACAAATATTGGCAAGAAATTTACAAGAGCTGTTTTTACTTTCATGATTATATACCCAAATATGATATCAAATGTGATTACCTTATATATCATTTTATACATAATAATTACATATGTAACCATTTATATTAAAATGTTAAATCTACTCCTAAGTCTCATTTCCATTAAAAATAGTCATGTAAATCAAATTAGTTAGCTTTCTAACTTTTGCTAAGAACATATGGTAGACTTGTCAAAGGCATTTGAACCAGAGCAACTCCATCTTGAATAGGAGCTGGGTAAAATGAGGTAGGAGGTCGGCACAAGATACAGCTCATAAAAACCTTGCTGATAAAACAGGTTGCAGTAAAGAAGCCAGCTGAAACCCACCAAAACCAAGGTGGCCATGAGAGTGACCTCTGGTCATCCTACTTCTACACTCCCACCATCGCCATGACAGTTGAAAATGCCATGGCAATATCAGGAAGTTACCCTATATGGTCTAAAAAGGGGAGGAACGAATAATCCACCCCTTGTTTAGCATAGCATCAAGAAATAACAATAAAAATGGGCAACCAGCAGTCCTTGGAGCTGCTTTATCTATGGAGTAGTCATTCTTTTTTTGGGGGATAGAGTCTCGCTCTGCTGGCCAGGCTAGAGTGCAGTGGTGCAATCTAAGCTCACTGCAACCTCCATCTCCCAGGTTCAAGCAATTCTTCTGCTTCAGTCTCCCAAGTAGCTGGGACTACAGGCTTGCACTACCACACCCCGCTAATTTCTGTATTTCTGGTAGAGACAGGGTTTCACTATGTTGGCTATGGTGGTCTCAAACTCCTGACCTCAGGTAAATCCACCTGCCTTGGCCTCCCAAAGTGCTAGGATTACAGGCGTGAGCCACCACTCCCAGCCTTGGAGTATTCATTTTTTATTCCTTTACTTTCCTAATAAACTTGCTTTTGTTTTATGGACTTACCCTGAATTCATCCTTGCATGAGATCCAAGAACCTTCTCTTGGGGTCTGGATCGGGACCTCTTCCTGGTAACAGACTTATTCTTGTTAGAGATCCCCATTATTACCACTTTTGACATCACTCTCTGTAACTTGTATAAAGCCTCTATTTTTCTTCCTAGGAAACCTCACTCTCTAGACCTTCACTTACTCTTCATGTTTATATAAATTGTTTGACTTTTGCTTCGTAACTGTCCAGGTCATTTTTTGACACAGCAATTCTGTGGCATTGGAAATGGAAATGGACAGACAGGCAGAAGTGAAGGACTCTGGCTTAGCTAAACTCACTTTTTAGCAAAGTAACTGATGCTTACACATCGACCTTTCTCCTTAATTCACAGCTGCTTCACAGGACATGCCATTAAAATTTGCACCCTAGTGAAGTGCTAAGTACTTCATCATTAGGATACTAAGTAATTACTAAGTTATATTCAGTGTTCAATATGCAGACAGCCAAGGCCACACTCTATCTGGGTATCCTAAAACATTTTTAATAATGTGAATAATGTGTCTGAAGAGACTCTAAACAAGGTTTCAACATGAATTTGCACACACACACAGACAGAGTTACAAGTTGGAAAGCCTCTAGCATAGTGTCTGGCATGTAGAATGCATTTAATTTCAGTAAGTATTGGTGATTAAAAAAATCACAATTCCTGTAACTTTCTTATATTCTATGTCTTTTATCCTACAATTCCTATAACTTTCTTATATTCCATGTCTTTTATTCTTTATGTCATTATCAAGCTAAATGATAATATACAAAAGGAAGACAATTATTATAGATCTTAAAGATGTAACACATTAAAAGAAATAAAAAATGAAAACTTTGATTCACCTGCTTTACATTAAGTATAGCAATTTATGCAAATAATTTACCAGCTTTCCCACTATGCTGCAGCTTCATAAGCAATATGTATGCATTTAGAAATGCCAGTTTCACAGGTTTGCAGTGGTATTTGGTTATAGTCTTCATACTTTGCCTGCCTATAAATCATGATATTTGCTTGTAATTTTAGACAATTAGAAAAGCCATTGTGTTGAAGCTTATTTTCTAAATTACTAGAAGAAAAGGAGAGGAAGAAGATGAAGGAGGAGGAGGAGGAGTGGGAGGAAGATGAGGAAGAGAAGGAGAGGAAGACAATGACTACATTATGCTCAGTTCAGTTTGGGATCTGGATGCGTTGAATTCTTTAAAGTATTGGCAAGTTCTCAGTGATACGTAAGGCAATTCTTCATAAGCAGACGGTTCAAGTATTTGGAAGCTCCCTAGACTTGAGAACAAAATAACCCTCAGCATTTTTTTTTCCTTCTATGTTCTTTCTTCTAGCCAGAGGCCAACTACTGGGCGTCTTTGGAGATTAAACTCTTTTCTGATAAATTGTAGGCTGAAAACAGTGTGTATTTTCATTTCCAGATTGCTTGGCATCAGGGCTCCAATTGCACTGAATTGATCAGTGGTACATATGTAGGAGAGTCCTGAATGCATCCAGCCTATCGTCACCAGTCCTCTGTGGGTTTGCTCTGACAGCTTCCATGTGGACTCCAGAGAAGGGCTGGACTGCCAAAGAATTGTAAATATGAGCCTGGGGTGGGGCCGAAGTCCTCCAGATGTGGCTGCTTTCGCATTTTCAGTGTGAATTCAAGGGACCTACCCTCCTCTCTGACGGAGATAACAAGTGTCAAATCTCATAATCAGAAAAATGTGGTCATTTGAGTGGGAATGTCTACAAACAACTTTTCCTTTGACCTCCTCTGTGGTTACTAAGTACCATAAACCTGGGCTCCTCTGCTCTCTAGTCAATTTGGGCTTTCTAAGGCCATGTTTGAGCATTTAACATTGTGAAGTCATGAATTTTGGCTCCGGCTTTTATGTATCTTTCTAGGAGAACCAATGCAGCCTCTGACTGGACAAGAAAATGACATGAGGAAATAATATATCACATGAGTCAATGTGTGTCTCATCAGAACTTCCTCTTTCTGTTGGCTTTTCCCTGCTCCGGCTTAGTGGTAGTAGGAAGTATTTCAAATTAAATTCCTGTGGTCACTTTCCCCATTTTCAGGCAATGGGTCATGTGTACTGGAATTAGCCAAGCATTTTGCTTCTCTGTCTGCATCATTTCAGTGTACTGTTTATAAGGCACATTTCTTACCCAAATGGGAAAACAGAAAACATGTAAAGGACTATTTGGCCACTTGCTGATTACCATGATGTTGAATTCAGTGGAGAGCTTGCTGGAATAAGGGAAATTGGTAGAATTATCTTAGTTCTTTCTTTACCTGTAAATACCTTTATTTCCTCTGAAATATAATGTATAAAAACTCCAAATAAGCCCCATGTGGTGACTCACACCTGTAATCCCAACACTTTGGGTGGCTGAGGAGTGTGGATCACCTGAGGTGAGAGTTCGACACCAGCCTGGCCAACATGGTGAAACCCCGTCTGTACTAAACATATAAAAAATTAGCTGGACATAGTAGCAGGCACCTATAATCCCAGCTACTTGGGAGGCTGAGGCGGGAGAATCGCCTGATCCGGGAGGCGGAGGTTGCAGTGAGCCGAGATCGCGCCATTGCACTCCAGCCTGGGCAACAAGAGGGAAACTCTGTCTCACAGAAACAACAACAGGTTTTTGTTCCTGGTGTTCAGTTGTCACGGTTGGTGGTCAGTAATTGAGCCAAGATGCTGCGGAATCTGCTGGCTCTTCGTCAGTTTGGGCAGAGGACCATAAGCACTGCTTCCCACAGGCATTTTAGAAATAGAGTTCCAGAGAAACAAACGCTGTTCCAGGAGGATGATGGGATTCCAGTGTATCCAAAGGGTTGGGTAGCTGATGTGCCCCTGTATAGAGCCACCATGATTCTTACAGTTGGCGGAACAGCATATGCTATATATCAGCTGGCTATGGCTTCATTTCCCAAGAAGCAGGATTGACTTCGGTCATCCCAGCAATCACTTGGTTCAGTTTCATTCCACTCCCTATGGACCAGTAATCTGATAAATAACTGAGCTCTTCTTTGGGGATCAATATTTATTGACCTGTACTAACTGCTGTCAATAAAGCAGCCTTTACCATGAAAAAAAAAAAAAAAGAAACAACAATAAACCAAACCAAAACAAAACCTTCAAATAAAACCTGTAACATCAATTAATAGAAGCAGTAGATAAACTGATGTCTTTACTTTGTTTAGTGTGAAATGTTTTAAATATTTTGAAGTATTTTGAGGTGTTCAGTCTTTGAACCCAAAGGAAGAAAATCTGATTTCATTTTTGAAAAGCTCTTAATACATACATCTCAATGAACATTTATGTTTTTCAAAGGCTATAGGCTTATTTTAACTGTGTCCCCATTGCTCAAGAGTTAGTTATATACAAAAAGAGTCTCCTCTTTTTGTATATATCTGTATATTCCATATTTTCTCCTAACGAAACACACCTGAAGTATATACAGTTGACCCTTGAACAACATTGGTTTGAACTGTGTGGATCTACTTATATGCAGATTTTTCTCAGCCTCTGCCTCTCCTGAGGCAGCAAGACAAATCCTTCTTCAGCCTGCTTAACATAAACATGACCAGGGTGAAAACTTTTATGATCCACTTTCACTTAATTAATAGTAAGTACATGTTCCCTTCCTTATGATTTTTTTAAAATAACACTTTGTTTCTGTAGCTTACTTCATTGTAAGAATATAGTATATAATACATAGAACATGCAAAATAGATGTTCATTGACTGTTATCGATTGGGCTTCTAGTCAAAAGTAGACTGTTTTTAGTTAAGTTTTGGAAAATCAAAGTTATACGTGAATATGTGGGGGCATAGGGGGTGTTGATGTCCCTAACCCCTGTTTGTTCAAGGGTCCACCGTAATGAAGTACGCCCTACCACCCTCAGCCTATGGCTGATTATGGCAATGAGTCTGAAATGGGGGTGACAGCAAGTCAGACACTCCTTAGAAGGGGGTATCAGAATGTTGTGAGACACAAAAACGTCTATGTTGGAGTTAGGGAAAGATGTTTATTTTTGTATTTTATATAATTTGTAATATTTATAGATAAAAATATTCCTTTTTGAGGACACAATTATGAAAATTACAGAACATCTATACAATTCTATAAATTATGAGTACTACTTTTTACTATTAAAATGATACCTATAAAAAGCTTGTAATAACATGGAACAAGAGGTTAATAATATAAAGTTCAACAAAGCAGGATAAAAAATAGGTATAGCATAAAGATATTTTCATATTTTTAGCATGATGTCATCTGAATAGACACAAAAGAATGGGAACAAAACTGGAAAGAAATGTGCCAAAAATGATAACAGTAACTCCGTGTGTTCACTAGGATTATAGGTAGGTTTCTGTTTCGTAATGCTTTTATTTGTCTAGTTATTTGCCATAAGCTGATATTATTTTGCTAGTGGAATAATGTTTAAAATGAGATAAAGGAAACAAGAGTGCTTGAGGCAAAAATAGAGCTCTTATGTTATGTCTCCCAAGTTAATTCCCTCCTGGATATTAGGGAATTCTCTCCTCACTTAGAGTAAACAGAGCCATTCACAAATAACAGGCACCCTTGCATCCCTATAGCTGCATAGCTTCTTGAATTGTTTTCACCATTCCCTGATATGAAGCCTTTTTTTTCAAGGAGGCTCCCTGTGTCAAGTAGACACAGCTCTGCTTTTGGTTCAGTTTACTTTCATTCCTATATGTGAAAAGAGCTCTCTTGCTGGAAGGAGGTTTTCAGACACCTATGGGTGTCCTTCATGTTCTCACAGTTTCATCTTGAGCTGCTCTTTAGGCATTGCCTATTCATTGCATGGAGCAGAATACTTAAAGATCGCTTTGTCTGCCTGTTCCCGTTGGTTGGCAGATGCCTCTGAAACAGACAGAAAAGCCCATCCACTCTTGGACCGTAAGCTAGCCATTCATGTATTGAAGTCACTGGAGGCTGATGTAATGATAGCAACCATTCATGTTGGCAGACAAGAGAACTCTGTATGTGAGACAGAAGACTGGGGTGATTTTAACTAGCCATTCCTCACATGGAAACAATGTTGTAAGGCTCTGATTGGCTGGATTTTGATGTATTTTGAAGGGTGTCTGAGGTGGTCTTAGGTAGTACAATACTTCCAGAGGGTGAGTCTCCTTCCTTCTTCAGTCTGATAAGTAAAAATAGGTGGAATATTATGAAAATAAATCATAAAAGTTTATCGATTTGATAAAAAATCATTAGGGTACTTTTTAAAGCCCTGTGTCAATATCCCTGAAAACCTCTTTTTTTCTGTACAAAACTAAAACCACCAATAAAGAAAAGGCTACTGGCAAAATTGTGAGTAATGGGCACTGTTTTGTGTCTCAGGATGAAAGGCATACAATGAAGTGATTAAAAACATGCTGACTTTAGAAATTTGGGGCTTAATTAATGAGCTAATGATGGGAATAGAGCTCCTTTACTTCAGTATTCAAAATTCCAATAATAAATAGTTGTGTTTTTGGAAGCTCATCCACAAAGATTCTTGGGTGAGTAGGGGGTTGTTATTAATGGCTTAGTTATAATGACACTTGGGATCTGTAGACTAATCAAAAAGGTAACAGGAACCCAGGATCTTATCAACACTTTCACGAGAGAGATTGTATTGTAGGCTGATACTTCTTTTCTGAAGGAAAATTTTTAGTCCTGTTTAGCTGATCTGTTACCTACAAAGTACAAAAGAGGTCTAAATCTTATTAGACAATGCATTCAGTATGTAAGCCAAAGATTAATTTCTCAAGCAATACATCTGTGATAAATTCTTTCCTCAGAACTGGGGAAATTTTGACTTAAATTGCCCAGATATTTTCTAATCTCCATTTTTATGCAATCGCTGAATGGAATTATAATACAATTTCCTGAGATTATGCTGATACATTAAGCTTCAGCATAATCTTTTATTATGCTGTTTTATTTTCTTTTTCTTAGAGTTGATTTTGTTGTCTTGTCTTAGTGAAGGTGATTGTACGGATGATTTTTAAACACAGTTGGCTCGGTGCAGTAGCACATGCCTATAATCCTAGCACTTTGAGAGGCCAACAGAGGCGGATCACGGGAAGTCAGGAGTTCAAGACCAGCCTGGCCAACATGGTGAAACCCCATCTCTACTAAAAATACAAAAATTAGCTGTTCATAGTGGCATGTGCCTGTAATCCCAGCTACTCAGGAGGCTGAGGCAGGAGAATCACTTGAACCTGGGAGGTGGGTGTTGCAGTGGGCCAAGATTGTGCCATTACACTCCAGCCTGGGCAACAGAGTGAGACTGCAGAAAGAAAGAAAGAGAGAGAGAGAGAAAGAGAGAAAGAGAGAGAGGAAGGAAGGAAGGGAGGGAGGGAGGAAGGGAAGGTGGGAGGGAGGGAGGGAGAAAGGGAGGGAAGGAGGGAGGGAAGGAAGAAAAGGAAGGAAGAGACAGGAAAGGAAGGAGAGAAGGAAGGAAGGAGAGAAGAGAAGAAAAAAGAAAAGAAAAGCGTGGGGTCCCTGGCAAGGGTTCCACCTTTTAAGCCTGGGCCCATGGCCCTAAATGAGAACTTCAAATCCCTGTTTTCCCATCCTAATATTGCGTTTTGGACCACCATACCCCCTACTCTGTGCCCACAGAAACCCCAAGCTCCACTGGCAGAGCGGCAGAGTGGTGTGGCAGAGGAGAGAAGAGAAGCGTCTGAACATTGAGAGAGGGAGAGGCAGCTGGACATTGGAGTCTAGGCTTGGAGAGGTGTTTGGCCAGGGACAGCCTGAACTCTAGGGGAAGATTTTCTTCCCACTTCATGCCCTTTCCTACCCCCCATCCCACTGAGAGCCATTCCACTGCCCAATAAAATCTCTGTATTCACCATCCTTCAAGTCCATGTGACCTGATTCTTCCTGGATGCTAGACAAGAACCTGGGTACCAAGACAGTAGGGTGTAAAAGGCTGTCAACCCTGACCCTCCACTGAGCTGGTTTTAACACTTGGCCATCTGCAGAAGGCAAATACTAAAAGAGCATTGTTTATAATACATGCTCTCTGGGGCTCCGGAAATCGTGGGCAAACCCTAGACATTGCCGGGGCAGGGGTAGGGGTTAGTTCCTGCCAACAGTTAGTTCCCAAAGGCATTTGCCCCAGCTCCTGCACCCACTCACCTGTGTGCTCCCACTCCTGCATGGGGATTGAGCCCAGTAAAGGAGCCACCCTGTTGCAAGTCCTGTAAGAGAGTTAAGGGAATTTTCCTGTCTCAGATCCAGGGGCTTAAATTCCGCTGGGGAAACTTAGACTCTGTCTATCTTCTGCTGTGTGGATAAAAACAGTGCAACTGTAAAATATCTGAAGAAATTTATTCTGAGCCAAATATGAGTGACCATGGTCTGTGACACAGTCCACAGGAGGTCCTCAGTACATGTGCCAAGGTGGTCAGGTTGCAGCAACTTGGTTTTAATACTTTTTAGGTAGACATGAGACTTCAATAAAATACATTTAAGAAATACATTGGTTTGTTTCAGAAAGGCAGGATAATTCAAAGCAAGAGGGCAGGGGCAACTTTCAGGTTATGGGTCAATTTAAAATTAACATTTTCTGGTCGACAACTGATTGAGTTTATCTAAAGGCCTGGAATAGAAAGAAAATGTCTGGATTGTGATAAGAGATTGTAGTGACCAAAGTTTATGCACCTGAAGGCTCCAGGTAGCAGGCTTCAGAGAAAATAGATTGTAAATACTTCTTATCAGACTTAAAGGCCTATGTTGATGTTCAGACTAGACAGGTATAAGGAGGCATATTCAACTTCCTGTCATGGCCGAATCAGTTTCTCAGATTACATTTTAAAAGTGCCCTGACCTAGGAAAAAGTCTATTCAGATGGTGGAGGGAGCTTTAGATTTATTTTTGTTTGCATATGATTACCTTATGGAATAGATCCTAACTCCCTTTTCCACTGTGCTAATGTCCTAGCTCATATTCTTTCAAATGAAGTCCAGCAGGTGGAGAACTTCTTTATTCTCTATTCTTTTAAAAATATTCAGAGAATTAAAATTTATTGGCTCTAATTAGCCAAATCTAAGTTGAATGCTCACACTTTGAGTTCAGAAAAGGGTCCGCTTTATCCTAATCCTATAGGCTAAGAGTAGGTACTACATTTTTCCCCAAGGAAAATCAAGATGCTATTATCATAAATAAGAGAAATGGCCCGTGCATAGGAAAGTGATAATAGCTGTCACCACACAGAGGACATAGAGACATGTGTTGAGATATTCATGAAAAGATCTAAGACATTTCTAATGAAAAGATCTAAGACGTTTTTGCTCGTCATGTCTCCTAGAAGGCTGATGAAAGAAGGAGGCTGCTACTTTGGGTTTATGTACCAGTGATCAAAGAATTGTGATCATTTCCCTTTGGGAAAGATATAAAATCCAGTTATTTGTTATTTCTCTAGTACCCACTGTTTCAGGGATTGTCCAAGGCTCCTAAGATTAAGGTGAGGATAGAGTCAGATATACGGTAGATCCCAGATTACTAGATTTTAAATTCTTCAGAGAAAAATGAAGAAGAGAATAACTTTAGGGAAAAGTGTGCCTCCAGAGGAATGGGAGGTAGCTAAGAAAATATGTTTCAGACTATCCAGTCCAAACAAGTTTAGTATTAATCAACAAGTTGATGAGGTCAGAGTTAAGACAACTGTGAGAAAGATAGACTGTATCTACCCTTAGCTCATTCAGTTGGGCACATGTTCTCAGGGTTTGATTCTCAGATGTCCACCACCAATCTTTAATTCAGCTGTTTTCAAGTTTAGGTATCAGTTATATTATATGTACATTTTCAGTGCCACAAAAGAAGTAGCACTCGAATAGAAATTTCATCAGCAAGGCAATTTACTTCCATAGAAGGGTGCAGCTCACAGACGGAACAATGGTGAGTGCACACCTGGAGAAGGGAGGGGAAGGGGTTTTTATTCCTGATGGAGGTAGCCCCTACTGCTGTGTCACTCCCATGTTGGCTAGGGTTAGACCATACAGTCTAGACTGATTCCAACTGGCTATTTTAAAGACATCAGGGTTATGACCTGGAAGTGGTGGGGTGGGTAGTTTGGCGGGAAGGACGGTTACGGGACAGGCCAGAGCAGGTAACCAGGGGTAACTCAGGTCAAAGCAGGTGACCAGAGCAGGTGACCAGAGTGTGACCGGAGCAGGTAGCTGGAGGAGGTGACTGGGATGCTTCAGGATGGAGCAAGGGACCGCGGGGACAGATGTGAACTACCGATTAGAACTGGCAGAGAAGTTTGTTTACTGAAACTACAAGGAAGTTGAACTTTTAAAATGGAGGACAAAGAACATAACATACTGACATACTGATTCTTTGAAGAGAAATGTAGACCTCATTGTGTCCAACTATTATGACTAAAGTATATTGTCTACATTAACGTCACTATTGGAAGTTGTGAGTCCTAGAAACAAAATCAGTGCGTTCCTGTTACCCCATATTTTTGCCATTCATATGCAAACTCTAAGCATCAGTGAACCTGAGCCTGTAGATCACCCTAATCTGAGAACCACTTTGGCCTAAACCATAACCCTGCACATCTGCCTGGTTTTCCGCCACTCAATTTCTGGCCTTGTCTCTAGCTCTTTCTAAAGCAAAACCATACACTAAACACTAGCTGTTCTCTGGATTCTTGGCATCCAGATTTGAATTTTGCCTCCTTAATCCATGATTTAGAAAAGGGATTAGATGCATGGAATAGATTTCCAAACTTGACATGTATGGTAGATAGAATGATGCCTGCCCACCAAACACATACACAAAAAGATGTCCATGTCTCAATCTCTAGAAACTGTCGGTATCTTACATTAGATGGCAAAGGGGATTTTGCAGATGTAATTAAGGCTATGAACCTTAATAGAGAGAGATTATCCTGGCTTATCCACGTGGCCCAATCTAATCATATGAACTTTAAGTGTGGAGAACTTTTTCTGAATCAGAAAGCTATAGCAGAATGCAAAGGCAAAAGAGACGTAACAGAAGAGGAAACTGGAGAGATTCTAAGAGTAAGAAGGATTTGAGGAGCGGTTGCTGGCTATGAGATGCAGGAGCCCACCTACAAGGACTGAAGATAAACCTCTAGGAGATAAGATGCCTCCCAGGTAACAGCATCGCATGGAAATGATGAGTTAAGCCCTACAACTGCAAGGAACTGGATTCTGCCTGAAACCTGAATGAGTTTGGAAGCAGATTCTTCCCAGATCTTCCCTGTACTGAGAAAGATTAATTGATTAGGATCTCACTAATAGGAGTTGGGCAGACTGACACCTTGATGTTAGTTTTGTGAAACCTAGACTAGAGAAACCATAGAGCAAATCTAGACTGATGATCTAAAGAACTGTGAAATAAGCTTGTATTGTGTTAAGCACAAATCAGTGGATTGCTTAAAATAGCGGCCATAGGAAACGAATGCAGTATGTTTCCAGACAAGTAAGAAATGTATGAATTAGAAGGAGAGGAGAGCATGGCAGCTCAAAGAATTGCTAGATTTAAAATGGCAGAGTTTTCTACTGATGCTCAGTATGACTATGATTTTAGTCCTATGTTGCTGCAAAGAAATGAGTAATTGCCCATTAACTGGGCAACATTTGGCATAAAGTCTTTCTTTCTTTTTTAAAAGCCTATAGCACCCAGTATTCCCAGGCAGTCTCCCATCCAAGTACTAACCAGGCCTGACCCTACTTAGGTTCCAAGATCAGACGAGATAGGGCATAATTAGGGTGGTATGGGATGGCTATAGACAAGTCTTTCTTTCTTAAAGGGCTCAAGTCAACATCTACATTATAGACATCGTCTGTGGTGAGATAAATAGTGAAAAGAGGTAAGAAATGAAAAATATAAAAGTAGGCACATGAGTACTCATCAATCCTGCTACCATGTGTCTAGTCTTAGAGTAAGAAATAGATCTTTTATAATTTGAAGACAAGTCTCTATTTTTGGAAACCTCAGTTTTATGTCAGAGCTCTCAGTTCTGTTGAAAAAAATTAAAAGTAAGAATGGCTATATATTCCAGAGAAATAAAACCATTGACAGACTTTTAAAATTCTTGATTGTTTTGGATCCAAAAAAGGGGGCCTTCTATGATATATCTTGTGTGGTTACAATATGGTGCATGGCTTCATCATCTGCACTGAGAAAGATTAATTGAATAGGATCACACTAATTCACAAGCAATTGTACTATGGGATGAAGATGAAACAGGCCTGCCAAGAAAAGTTTTGTCACTTGCACTAGACATTTTATCTGCAAAGAATGTTTATATCCACCTTGGGTTATTTCCAAGATTTTATTTTGGGTATCACTTTTGGATTTAGGCCTTCCCTTCCTCCTTAAAAAAGAAAGTGAAGTTCTTGCAACATAGATAAGAAAATCGCCAGCGCTACTTCATGTATTTTTAATGATGCCCTGAATTACCAGGCAACCACCACCACAGGGCCGGAAATGAAGAAAGTACGCTATGTCTCAGAGAAATATAAATTTCTAGGAAATAACAACCAAAATGTGTTCATATCTTGAAACTTGGGAAGCCTCAGTACTGAGTTCCAAATATTTCTCAGATATGTAAATAATACCAAAGGAGATGGGAAATTCCAGTTGTTTATTATAGTATTCTTGATTTGATGGGGATTTCCTCAAGAGGTTATGACTGTCAAGGAGTGCAAACAGCCTTTTTTCTTCTAAGACTGATGACAGCTGCTTTTCCTCACAGACAAAACATCAAGAAGCTTCTCAAGTTATGACCAATATTGACAAAAAGAGTCAAACTCTGTAAAATATTTTTAGAGATTTATTCTAAGCCAGATATGAGTGCCAAGGTGGTCAGGGTACAGCTTGGTTTTATATATTTTAGGAAGGCATGAGACATCAAATACATTTTTAAAAATGGGGGTGGGCAGGAGCTTCCAGGTTATAGGTAAATTCAGACATTTTCTGGTTGGCAATTGGTTGAGTTTGTTTAAAGATTAGGGATGATAGAAAGGAAATATTCAGGTTAAGATAAAAGATTGTGGAGAGGAAGTTTCTTTTGAAGTCTTAGAGTGGCTGCATTAGAGACACTAGATGACAAATATTTCCTATTGAGACCTTTAAAAGGCGCTAGACATTTAGTTAATCTATCATCTCAGGATAGGGAGGGCCTGGAAGAAAAAGATCTAGCTAGCTGAACAGAGATTATTTACAGATGCAGATTTTCCCCCCCAGAGGATGGCTTTGCAGGGTCATTTCAAGATATGGCAGAGAAAAATGTTTCAGGGTCAAATATTTTTATTTTCTTCCTTGTTTGATTTTGTTCCACTGCACCCAGCCAAATTCATTGTATTTTAATGAAGGTTCCATAAAATATTTCAGTCCCCACTCAAAACTGAAAAGAACCATAACATAAAGGAAGAAAAATGGGGAAAATAAAAACAAACAAGAAATTTTCATACCTCTCAGATCAATGCCCTTATTTGACTTAACCATCATACTTTATATAAACTATAGGAAGATATATATTTGGGCATTCTTATTTCATTCATTTATTCATTCATTCATTCATACCGCCATCAGTCATGCAAAGAACTAGATGTAATGTCTAGCCAAGGGAACAAACAGAAAGAACTACGTTCTAAGACAGCAAAAGTTTTAGTAGGCTTTAAACATCCAACAAAAGACCAGTTGACCCTCACGATACCAAACATACAGAGTTTCAAAAATATCCACATGCCCTAAAAATACTATGAGACAAATATGCATATATTTATGTGAATTTGAAATTTTTATAGTTAATCTCTCTTTGACTATCACTTCCCCTTGAAATTGTAGTTGGTAGCATTTTGTGCACATCCAAAATGCTAGATCTGGAGTTACACATTTTAGTTATGTAACCAAACTTACTTTTCCCCAAAAAAGAAAACTAAGGTACAGAAGAGAGTTGTGGACTTATCTGCTATCATCCACCCAGTAGCTCAAGGCAATAGTCTAGGAATCATAGTGGAATCCTTCTTTGTTTTTCATACCTACACCCACACTGGTCCCATCCTGTTAAGTCCTGTCCACTTATCTCCATCTTTCTCTATTACAAACCTGTTAGCTCTCAATTCACCTATTGCAATAGTCACTCTTGTCTTGCTGCAAACATTCTCCACCCAGCAGCCTTCGAATTATCTTTAAAAAATTATCCAGTCAATTTTATGTTTAAAACCTGTCAACAGCTTTTCCTTAAATTCAAACTCTTGGACCCTACAGGATCTGTTTCCTCCCTCCCTCCCTGATCTCATCTACTGATATTCACACTCTTGCTTACCACATTTTAGCCACACAATTCTTTTTGTTCCTTGGTACAAAATGTCTGATTCCGGACTTAGGGAAGATTATTTCCCTTTATTAAAATGATTTCTGCTCCCAGGCTTGTTCTTGGTTGGCTGATTGTCATTTACTACCTAATGAGGTCTTTCCTGAGCAACAAATCTAATGGACATCCTCCCCCACAACTCCAGTCGTTTTCTTTCATCCGCTCTTTTTAAATAGCATTTATTAATATGTTGTTAATTGTATGTGTTTCATGTTTATTTTCTTTCTCTCTGTTCTTGAATCTAAACTCCAAAAGGGCAGAGACCTTATTTCTCTTATTCTCCAGTTAATCTCCATCCCTTTCAATAGTGCTTTACATATAGTGGGCACTCAGTGAATGTTTATTCAATCGATTTGTTGAGGACTGTACAACATCGCAATTCAGAAGCAACCTCTCCTAGCACTCAGTACTGTGAGTATTCATTCCACTGGGCCATAGTTAGAGATGATAATGGCTTGCCACCTTGAAGATATATGGTATACCTTTTGTGTAAGATCAATCTCTCTCATTTTAGCACTTCCTAGAACTTACAATAAAAAAAGAGAATTATTAGATGACTAATTGATCAACATAGTTTGATTAACCTAAACAATGGTCATTCAAATATGCAAATATCCAAGTATACCATATCTTAGCTCCAGAATTCTTCCCAATGACCAGTTGGAGAGACAGCCTGCTTATTAGGCAAATAGGCCAGAGGTAGTGATTCACATGGTCTTATAGCAATTGCCCAAGCTGACCTCCATCACCCTACCAAGAAAGAATGTGCCTAGAGGTGGTCTTCTGTTTGGTTAGCCAGTCTCTGAGGCATTATTTCATGTGTCAGTGCATTTAAAAGAGGTATCTCATACCTCTTTTATATTGCTATTGACACTCAATAAAATTCAACAAGCTTTTTAATCCATGTATTTCAGCATTTCCCAAATGTTGCCATTGGTTCTGAACACTTTTAGTCTACTGCAAAAAAAGAAAAAAAGCACTATATTTTTCTGTCTCTGTCCACTGAAACAACCCAGAAACAATGCATTCCTTTTTAGAAAAAGGAAAAAGAAATGTGTGCAATTTCCAGTTCCCAAGATTAAATTATTTGGAAAGCTTTAGTATTATATTTGTATCTCCTTTTTCTCACTGAAAATCTGATTTTTAATAATGGCTGATTCATGACTTATTTATTTTGTGTGTGTGTGTTTCAAAATGACATTACCGACATTGTAACTAACAATGAGATTACTGAGTGCAAAGTATGACTTCTTTGTTGTACTGTTTTTCTTTCAGATATACTTTTGTGGAGATGTACAGTCAAAACATTGTCTTTTAAAATCATTATGATTATTTTTTATTTGATGATATGAGCAATTTGACAAAGTGTATTTTTTTCTGGTAGGTTTTTCTTTTCTTTTCTGATATAACTTCTGTTTATTTAACCAGGAAAGTGTTCCCCTGGCTTAACAGTCAAAGCTATAAAAAAATCTGTCTTCCCTTTCTGTTTCTTCCCTCCTTCTGTACCTTCTCCTATAGATAACCATTTTATTATGTTTTGGTTTATTCTTACAATGCTTATTTTTAAGATTGCAAATAAATATGCATATATTTATATAGACATAAATACGTATTTATATCTGTTTCCCTTACACAAAAATTAATATGCACACTTCTGTGTGCCTTTAGTTTTTTTCTCTTAATGACATATTCTTGTGAAAAAACAATGAAGATATAGGTCTCATTCCTTTATGTAGCTGTGTGTTGTAACATTGTGTTGATGTACCATGGTATATTCAATCCGACTCAGACTGATTGCTGATGTACTCTTGGGTGATTTCCATGTTTTCACTTTTACAAATAGTGCTGCAACAAACATGTATCCTTGGGCATGCATCCTTTCATAGGTTTGCCAAAGCATCTTTGGGATAGGTTCTGAGAAGTGGAAATTCTGCATCAAAATGTAATTTTGCCAGTTATGGCCAATTTTTCATTCATTGAGTTATGTCTTTTTTCAATGTCATCAGCAATGTATAACAGTGTCTATACCCTGCTGTCTTGACAAATATGTCTTCAAACTTTTGAATGTTTTATCTGATAAGACAGAAATGATATCTCAATATAGTTTTAATTGAATTTCTCTTATGAATAAAATTGACTTTTAAAAACATTGGTGAAAATGTTTGTGAATTATTTGCATGTCTTATATCTTTTCCTCAATTAGTTTTTTTCTTCTGAATATGTAGACACTCTTCATATATCAGTGAGATAGCTGTTTATGATATAAATTGCAGACATTTGTTCTCACTTTGACGTTTGTTGGAATGCAAATAGTTAAAAAATTCCTGATGGCAATGCAAATTACCTGGATATGATCACTATACATTGTATCTATTGAAACTTCACTATGTAGTACATAAAATATGTACAATTACTATGTGTCAATTACAGGAAAAGAAAAAAATATTTTTAAAAGAGAAAAAATAAACTTCTCTCTTGGGCATTTGGAGTTTGGTCACATCGTCATCATGTTTTATCCTCCAGATTACAAAGAAACGCATCCCTATCTTCTTCAAGTGTTTGTATAGCCTACTTTTACACTTAAATACCCAACCATTTGGAATTCTTTCCTTTTATATGGTATAAGAATGGCTAATCAGTTGTCTGCCCAGTTATTAAAAGACCTTATGTTTCCCCATTGATTTGAGATACTTTCTTTATCATGTACTAAATTTCCACTTACATTGTTTTTTCTTTCCTGGATTTTTTGTTCCATTCCATCAGTCTACTTGTGCGCCAATATCACACTTTGTGAGTCAAAAGGCTTCATGGTATGTTTCATGGACTATAAGAATCAGCGCCATTCCTCATTACTTCTCATTTTTACAGCTTTTCTAGCTAGTCTCACTTTTTCTATTTCAACTTTTCCTTTTTCTTCTTTTTTCTTTAATTCTTTCAAGTGAATGTTATGATCAAGTTCTCTTGTTCAAGAAGGTAGGGGAGAATATTATCATCAATAGCAAACTACATTGAACAATTAACATAGGGAGAATTGACATCTTTATTATGTTGACTCTTCCTACTGAAGAATATAGAATATTTTTTCTTTATTTAGTGTACTTTTCATCTTTTAAGCATATGTATGTCCAATACAGGTTTTGTACATGTTTTTAAGTTTATGCACAAGTTTATTTTATTTTATGTTGCGATTATAAAATAGGTTTGCTCTTCCATTATTGTTTTCATTATATTATGTTTGTATATCTGAAAGTCAATTCACTATGCTAATTTTATACCCTCTATTTGATAAATTATCTTATTTTAGTAGTTTTTAATTTATTTAAGTTTTCCAGAGTTATAATTTTATAATCTGTAGATAGAAATGTTTTATCTTTTATTTTGCCTCTATTTGCTTTTTAGGTCTTTATCACTTTAGCTAATTTATCTGACACAATATTAAATAGTAGAGGAGATAATGGAAATTTTGGGCTTATTCCATAATTGGTATCCTGTTGTTTAGTCTCATAACTTTGAAGAAATTGAAAGAGCATAGCCTTTGGAGTTACGCAGCCATGGCTTTGAATTATGTTTTCACCACTTACTGACTGTGTGACTTTAGGAAAGAGATTAATGCATATGAGTTTTATTTTTCTCAGCTGTAACATGGGTATTTATGTTTGCAATGATTAACACAATGACTAACACATGGTAGATACTCAATATTAATTTTTGCTCATTATTTTTCTTTATAAGTGAACACTATCACCTGGGATTCCTTAAAAATGCAATGGGAAGTAGAAAAGCCAGACTGAATAAGATATCACAGCACATACAGTCACTGAGACTGGCCTAAGATGGAAACAGAGATCAAACACCCTGAGCTGAAACTTAGGCAGCAAGCCATTACTTAAAGCAGCAAATAGGTGTATCTAGCTTAAAAGAGAAAGAAATCGAGCTGTTATCTACGCAGTGCCCTCTGGTGGTTGGGATATATGGCTGTAGTTTAAAAAAATCTTGATCATGGAACAGAATATTAATAAAAACAGCCAACATTTGGTGATCACTTTCCATCTTCCAGGGCTTTTAGCAAATAATTTACAAGTATAAAACCCTGTGAGATAGGTGTATGTTCTCCCTTTCTGCAAAGGAGGACGTCAATACTTACAGAAGTTAATTAACTCAACGCGGACTGCATCACTTATTACTAGGGATTCTAGAATTCTGTGATTTAGACATGTTTGATTTATATCCACTATGCTATTCTCTATGTATGCCATAACTGTATAGAATATAAACAGAATACTGTGCTTAAAAAGGTCTTAGAAATAAGCTAGTCCACACCACATTTGATAGATGAACGAATAAAAGCCCCAGAGGAGAATTGTACAGTTAGCTATTAAACAATTTGAACTAGAATCCTAGGTCCCCTGACTCCTGTTCTTTTGTTCTTTTTATTGCACAAAAGTTGCCTGGCCTTATTTGATTTAATTTTCCTTTCTTGCGTTTGTTTGACATTTCCCCAGGATAGTAGACAGCCCTCCATATCTTTACAATAAAAAAAAAAAAGAAAAAAGAAAAAAGTAAAGAGGGGACGACGGGGGAATAATCTCTACCAAATTTGACAACTCATTAACTACACTTTATAAAAGAGATTTAATTGCTTGCCTTGTATCCTGTTTTCAGCTTTCGTCTCCAGTAGCAAATATCAATTAAATTCTAATAACAAAGAGTCTTACCACAGTTGACAAATAATCCCTTTCAGGAGAATTGCCCTCAGTGACTCTCCACAGGCAAAATTTACAATTCTTTCAGCCACAATTCTTTGCTGCTGTTTCCTCTAACATCAGATGTGACAGGTCTGCCAGGACAAGAAACAGACTTACCCTTTGAGGGCATTTTCCCATATAATGAGGTGGCTCCTGCAGAAATCACACTGCTAGTGGTGACAGGCCACTATAACTCCTGAGTGCTGACCATACAGAGACCTATAATTTACCCAGCTGACCAGCATTAGTCTGGGGTCAATTTTCTAGAATGATGTTCTGATTTTGCAGTTAAGTTGTTGACAAAAGAATAGTTTATGAATGACAAGGACGAAAACTAGGTTCCCTCAATAAAAGTCTCAGAGAGACAATTTTCACTTAGTCTTAGGTAGCACTTTGTAATAACCAGAGCATATAAATCTACTGCACACTGCCCAGAATGCTATCAGTTCTGATCATGAGATTCAAACAGAGGCTGGTTTAGCATTTGGCCAGAATATGGTGGAGCTCATTTAAACAGTAGATTGATTAGAAAATTTTCAAATTCCTTTCCCAAACCCCAGATATGTTTTCTTGACATAATCATAATTTTTTTCTCCATTGCTCTTAATTTGATTAAGCAGTAATGTGCTATAATTACATAGCCACATTTTTTTAAAAATCATAAAAACAATGAATCCCTGCCATCAGATGGGTGTACATAAATCAGAGATGACCATTTATTATGTAAAGCATGATGTCTTACAGTTTTTGCTGTCAGCTAAATAATAGTAGTAGAGATCATAGTTTCAGGGATTTTAACTGTATGGTTGTCAGGCACACCAGCTGAGTTTCAAGGTGAAGTTAGAGACTCACTATCTTGTGATCAAAAGATATGGAAAAATTAGATTATTTCTAACATCTATTTTAATTATAGAATTCCATGACTGTAGAAGTAACTAAGATTCTCAGTTGCTAAGTGAGCAAAGGTAACAATAGAATCTATACTGAATTAAGAGCTATGAAATTGTGTGTTTGGTTTTATTCTTCTTATTCTATGTATATATAAATCTTACATATAGGGTTGAGTGTTTTATGTGTATATAACATTATATATATATATATATATATATATATATATATATATGAATTTAAGAAAAAAGAGACATGTCATATGAAGAACAGTGGACTCTGCCAAACTTTTAACTAAAATGAAAACATTTGTTGATTACATAATCAGTATCTTCAAATCCATAAACGTCTAAAATGGCTTGTCATGTTACCTGAGTTGTTTTATGGGACTCAAATGGATACAAAGTTAGGAGAAAAAAAATTCCACATCAATGATGTAACAAAATTGTTACCAAACAGAACTGTTTGAGGAAAGAATAATCAACCTCATTTTTGTTGTATTCTGTATCACTGAAAGTTTCAATATACCTTTCATGTTCTTTGAATAGATAGAGTATTAAATAGAGATTCAAATGTTGTTTATCTTGCCACCCTGAAATTTTTGTCACTCTATGACTCTAGCTCTATTGTCTTATTTATGAAGTAGTATCAATAGGTTCTTCTATAATCACTCAAATCCTTTCAGGAAAGTTCATTACTCTTGGATAATCTCTGCAAGCCAAAGAGATTGGTCATGGTCTTGTCTTTGGTCATTTGTAATTCCTCCACTAGCTATTTCACATTGCAAAAAAAAGAAATGTTTTCCCCAAAGAAAGTCCCCTTGCAATTAAGTTACACAAAACATGGCGCTCACAGCCCACAATGTTTAATTCACTCCTCCTGGGTAGAGTCAAACTTCATCATGCCGCTAAGTGAAGGGATACCTACCACAGTCAGGAAACTAACTGGGAAAGTATATCTGTCATAGCCTGTAGCCACCCAGGAGTTCCAAGAATCTTAATCCTTAGTGAATCATGAAACATCAGGGCAGGCAGCTTGCAGCTGAGGATTTGTTTGCCTATGCAAATTCCATCGTAAATCACCTCATCCTCAACTAAAAGGCTAAGGCAAAGGCCAAGGTGCTGTGCAGAATTATCACTGGGTCACAAAGGCTCAGGATTTATGAGGCAAACCAGCCCTAGATTGGTCTGGTCTTTTATTATGGTAGTTACTTTAATTCCCGTTTACCAGATGAAGAAACCAAGATTCTAAGTATAATAGACTTTCCTTAGTCCTAAGAGTTTATTAAGATCAGAAATTTTGCCATCTGGTGCTCAGTTTCCTCTCCAACCAATGTGCTTCGGTCAGCGACTTCAATTCCTGTTAATGTTTCAAAAGCCAATTATGGCGGGAAGTATGCTGACACCAGGCCAGTGGATAACTCATCATTGTTCCTAATGGCTGACTGTGTAGTTATGTATCAAAGGCTGTTGCTAAACAATCATAAGGCATTCCTTCACTCACGTCATCAATTCTGTGTTGCCTTGGTGCAGAGTCACAACATGTGTTTCTTGACAAGATGCTTTCTGTTCTCCCTGCTGGCTTTGAATAGTAATAGAATCACAGTGAAGCAAACGGGATAGGGGATTTTAAGAGCAATGGGAGTAGTCCAAGAAAAGAAAGAGAGGAATAAAGATAAAATGCAGTAGACACTCAACTATAAATTTCATCGGTAACATTACAGCTCTGAATTTGTCTCGACGTGAATACAAGCTTATGGTTGGATTTGGAGTTGAAAGATTTGAGTTCTACCTATCTCTGATACATACTAGTTCCACAGGCTTCAGTAGAATTTAAGAACTAGTTCTACATGGTAGTTCTACAAGCTTAAGAATGTTATTTACCCTTTGCGAGGCTAAGTTTGCTTACCAGTAGAAAAAAATATATAACACTCCTTACCCCCATCACACATGCATGCACTCTAGGTGCATATGAGGACTGAATTTAATAATATGGCATATGGAAAAGTTCTTCTGAAAATTATCAAATAACAGAAATTGCAAAAGAGGTAATGATGCCTGAGGTTGCCACCAGGTGTCATCTGATGATGACTCTGAGGGCTGTCACCTCCTCAACCTAGGCCTACTTGTTATAACCTTTTTGTGTGTGTGTGAGACAGAGTCTTGCTCTGTCCCCCAGGCTGAAGTGCAGTGGCCAGATCTTGGCCCACTGCAACCTCTGCCTCCTGGGTTCAATCAATTCTTCTGCCTCAGCCTCCCAAGTAGCTGGGATTACAGGTGAGCACCACCATGCCTGGCTAATTTGTATTTTTAGTAAAGACAGGGTTTCACCATGTTGGCCAGGCTTGTCTCAAACTCCTGACCTCAGGTGATCCACCCTTCTCAGCCTCCCAAAATGCTGGGATTATAGGTGTGAGCCATCGCACCCAACCTTACTTGTTATAACCTTTACCCCATCCCTTTCCAGTTGTGTGGTATTGAACAGTGTACTTAGATTCCCTAAGTTGCATTTTCCTCATCTGTAAAAGAGAGACAACAGTTCTTTCTCTATCTCTTTCCCACTGTGATTGTGAGGAAGAGGTTAGCCTAGACATGTGAAATAAAATGCGTTGAAACTGGAAACCTGTATTATGTCTACAACTGAAGGAATCTTAGTGTTACTGAACCTTAGGCTTCCAGAAGAGGCACCTGACCTCTGAGTTCTCTGGTTAGGGAAAGATGTAGAGAGACCTCCCAGGAATTTTATATTCTGTTTCATGTGAAGGAGTAGTGTGCATGATAAGGACTACAGGGACACACTGCTTGGATTTGAATCCTGGCCCTGCTATTTCCCAGATGAATGACCTAAGGTAACTTTTTTACTTCTCTGTGCCTCAGCTTCTTTTTCTATTAAATTGCAATAAAAATATAAAATCACAAAGTTTTTTTAACGATTAAATGAGCTTATCTATATGAAGAGCATAAGCAATATGCAGCACAACAACCATACCCTGTAAGTACTAGACACTGCTATTAAATTACCCCCTTCCCTCAGCTCAGTTTGGACCCCTTCACTCAACATTAACTTGCATAGATTTGCCTCTGGGACCAGGAGATGAAAAGGCAGGTTCATATTTATCTTTTTGGTTGCCTGCCAGGATTTGCATCATCTAAGGACTTTGTTTATTCCAGGACATTCAGAAACTATCTGTTGCAAATTTTATTCCAATTTTATGCCATTTTAAGTGATCCATTAGAACCCCAAATAAAAGGGTCACCCGAGGCAAGTGTGACCATATTCTCCCTAAGATATGGGGAAGAGTCTAGTTGAAGTCATGTGAATTGTCCAATCAGAAGGTGGACAGATCATTGCTTAGAAATTAAGTGTATGGCTTTTTTCCCTCTTCCTTGACTCAGCAAATCCCTCTACACTTCTGCAAAATAAGAGGGTCTCTACTATATTTCTAGCCAATCTGCATATATTGAATACCATTAATTTTGCCAATACCCATTTTTTATATCTATTATGCTCTAGTTTCACCAATGAAACTACCATTTTAACAGCCATTATGTAGATTAATATGCTCTTCGTTCTTGAATGCAGATGGAAAGAGCTGACAACTTTTTGGTAGTTGCCTCTACAGTAGGGTTTATGATCCAATGTCTTGGGTGTAAATTTCCAATTAGACCAAGTAGTCAACCCTAGAGTGAAGATCAGAGATTAAAATCACCATAATCCTCCAGTCACTCCCCCACACATATACTGGTTAGGCTGTAGTAACTTTCTAGACTAAGTTATAAACCATGGAACAATTATAGTGGGAGTAACTAATATAGTTCAGAAAATGGTAGTGTGTTTGAGTCATTCTGTTTAAAAACTAGCCAAAAAGTTTCTTCTAGCTTTTTGGCCTCCTCATCAGCATCAAAGTTATGTTTGAAATAAAATCAAATTTTTAGACAACTTTCTTTAACTAAATAATTGTGAGTCAGTACTCCCCTTCAAGCACCATTAGCTCCAGCCAGACTGCTACTCATAGAAATTTGATGCCTTCTCATTTTTTTTAACTTTGTCTTCACTGACAATTCTATCCTGAATGTCTCTTCCCACTCACTTAAACATGCTAATATCCATCCCTTTGACAAAACATCTCTGATTCTCCCAATATAAAACTCCTACTTTCATTATAATACTATTTTAACTTCTAATTTAGTTATGTGAGTATTTGCCTATATTGAACTTCAGATACCTGCAAGCAGTAGATATATCTAATCCATCTCTGAAATCATCTGGAAAATACACAGTGCCTTGCTCTAGTTGGTCAATCAATAACTACTTATGGAAAAGACCTATTTCTAGTGGAATAGAAAAAATACCTGAATTATTTGAGTGTCATCTTGCCCATTATCAGACATGTGAACTTGTGAGAAACTCTAATTTTTCATCTATAAAATGTGAACAATTATTTCAGTGTTGTTATTAGTTAAATGAAAATGAAATAAAATAAAATGAAAATGCCTCATTCATTGTGAATATAAAATACTACTTATTTCCCAATACAAATAATTCTGCAATTCATAGAATTCACAGAATTAAAGACTATTCAATAAAAACGAGAAGGCTAAGAAGAAGAAATGATTTAGATTAAAACTAGCATGCAGATTCCATGACTCTCCATTCCATGTTAATTTCCTACTTTCTCCTTTTATGATCTAGTATTTTTAAGATGACATGGTGTTCAGGAAAAGACCCTGAGATTTGTAAACAATCACCTAAGTATGTTTTTAGTTTGTGTTATATTTTAAAGAAAACATGGTTCTTTCAAAATACGGCCTTAATGCTGATCACTGCAGATGGGTGACATGGTTTGACCATATCATGCATTTAGGTTTGACCCAAATCTTATCTTGAATTATAACTCTCACATTTCTCACGTGGTCTTGGGAGGAACTCAGTGGGAGGTGACTGAATTATGGGGGTGGGTCTTTCCTGTGCTGTTTTCATGATAGTGAATGAGTCTCACAAGATCTGATGATTTTAAAAATGGGAGTTTCCCCACACCAATTATTTCTGCCTGCTGCCATCCACGTAAGATGTGACTTGCTCCTCCTTGCCTTCCACCATGATTATGAGGCCTCCCCAGCCATGTGGACCTGTAAGTCCATTAAACCTCTTTCTTTTGTAAATTGCCCAGTCTCTGGTATGTCTTTACCAGTAGCATGAAAACAAACTAATAGAATGGGAAATTTTGATAGCTTATTCTTTATACTAAGCATTTTGAAAGTGAAAGTGTCAGTACAGTAAAGCTTCTGTAGAAAAGGAGGAAAGCTTCTTCTTGATAAGATTATTTTTTGACCTTTTTTTCCCCCTGTCTTTCTAATATCCATGTTTATATCTCATAGATCTGCACTAGCTTTCTTGGAAGACTCATTCCATGTTCTTGCCATACATTTAGGTGAAGTCATATCCCATGACCCCCAAAAAGTCGACCTTTTATGCTCATAGGGTTGTTATGAAAATTAAACACTATAAATGATGATTTTCTTGTATGTAGTTGATTAAACATTCAGTTAAACAACAAAGGAAGATTTGTTATAGGCCCAGTGGTCTTCAGAGTCAAGCAATTTTGGTTTGAATCCAGTATTCACAATTCATCAGTTGTTGGCTTTAGGCAAGGTAATTAACCTGCCTCTCACTCATTTTCTTCATTGTGAAATTAGAATAAAAAACAGACACATAACATTATTGCCTCGAGGATATATGTGTAGTTCCTAATACAGTTCCAGTTGTGTAGTAGGCTCTCAATAAATAGCAACTGCTTTAAAAAATGTCACATACTTATGAGAGTCTTTGTTCACTGTAGCTATACCTCTGCCAGCCATTAATGGGAACAGGATTTGGGCTCTCCCATTTATGGTGTATTGACATACACTAGAGCAGTGTTGACATACTTAAAGCTTAGTAAATATTTGGTGAACCAGAAGACGAATAGAGGTCTCATCTAACTCCCAGCCATATCTTCAAATCTTCACATTTAAATCATATCAGCCCTATGTGACATTGTGTAATGATCGTCTGGAGACATGTAGTGGCCCAGTGCAAATAAAAATTGAACAATTTTCAACATTTTCTACTATTGGCAATGTTTTTACAAAGAAATTTTCTCATCTTAAATAAGCACTGACATAAGAAGTGGTGAGAATAAAGTAAACCAGCATGTACTTTGACAAAAATGGAATTGCCAGAACTGTTATCTAAACTTAGTTAGAAGTGGGAGTGATGATGTGAGTGTTATTAAATGAGCTTATCTATATGAAGAGCATAAGCAATGCACAGCACACCACGAATACCCTCTAAGTACCAGATACTGGTATTAAATTACCTCCTTCCCTCAGCTCAGTTTGGACCTTTCCACTCAACATTAACTTGCATAGATTTTTGCTTTTGCACCTCTAAATGATGTCATCAGCCTTTCCTCTGTGTGCTTTCTGCCATCTTCAGAGACTTTTTAATACCACAAAGTTGGATACTGAAGTATCAACTTACCTCATTTCAAATCATAGATTTAGTGTCCTCTGCTCACATAGAGATGGAACCACCCTCTTTGCCAGTTACAATGACTCCTGATCATCCAGCTATGAGGTGCCTATGATTATACTGACAGTTCCAAAGTTCAACTACCCATGATCTCAACATATATAGATAATACATATTTTGTCTTCCATATTGAAGTTTTCATAGCTTTTCCTATCAATTCTCTCATACAATCCTTACAACAAATCTGTGGAGGTGGCTGGTAAAATATTACATCATTATTTTAGAGATGAAGAAACTGAAGTTAATCTAGGTATTACCATTTTAGAGAGTGAAACTTGATGATTTTTGTAAAACTTGGCCCTAATTTCACCTTTGAAGTGAATTCATTGTCTATTATGGGCATTCATGCTGTTGAGGTCTAAATCTACTCCTCTGTTATACGCTAACGAGATTTCTTGGTTTGTTTCCAGCAATAACATCCAATGTTTCCTAACTATTCCAAACACAATTAAGATAAAAATGTGATGGTGGCAGTACTAGAATCTAGGCCTTCTGAGCGCTAATCAAGTCATTTTTCTAGAGAGCTGCCAGTGGCCAACATGAAGACATAGTCCTGGGCATGAGCTTTATGCCAGAAGTTTCCAGATGTGGATGATCATCAGATTTACCTATTTTCATTAAAAATACAAACTCTGGAGTTCATTCTCAAAGATTCTGATTGTTAGGCCTGGTTTCTTAGTCTATTTTGAGACCTGCTGATTTGGGTCATGAAATAAGACTCCTAAATGTATTTCATGGTTTAATGACCTTTCCTTGAAGTGTTGCCAACACAGTAACCTGGCTGTTGCTTGACTCTGATGTAGACCAAGTCAATGGCCTGAACAGGATTTACTGGGCATATTAAGGTATATTCTTCAAGTTCCATTTTTTTTTTCTAGGAAATCTGACATCCATCTCACAGTTTTCTCCCATTTTAAGGCGAGGTCTCTGGGATGGACAAAATGGGGTGAATGAGCATTTTGGATATCAGAGCCGTCTCTAGAGAGAGAAATCATATTGAATCAAATCACCTCCCCTACAAACATCTTTCAGAAGGAATAAATTAATGGGTTAATTGCTACCAAACAATTGACTTCCAGACAATGAACCGTCATCTTCTCATTTCTCTCACTGAGATAAAGTGAAGGGCAACCCCATGGCTCCTGCTGTTAAGTGGAACCTAAGTGGAAGAGAAAAGGGATCAATGTTTCTGAGCTGATAACCACCTAAAAACGGCACTTAACAAAGTCCAGAAGGTATTTCAGTTGAGGTTTTGGCTAATCTCAAAAGTATTCTGTTTCAAGATTTCTCCAGGTTGTACAAAATAGCAGATAAAGCTTGAGAAAACGAGGATAAACTAAACAAATCATAGTATAAAATGTATGTGATTTTTCTTATTGTAAATAATATACAAAAAATATTTCTGATTTTTTTTCATAAAATAAGCTAATTGAAAGGACCAAAAAGGCACAGGTCTTGGAGTAACTACCTGCCTTGGCCACACATAGGAAAAAAAAAAAAGAACAACCTGCATTGATAGTGACCTTTTGCTCAGACCACATGCCTGAGGAGGTGGCATTGAACAGTAGAAAGTCTGACACATCAAGATTTGAATAATGCCAAGTCTGTCATTACTAGGTATGTGACTCTGGACACAATCACCATCCAACACAGTGATTGTATTAAGCCTCCTAACTAGTTCCCTGCTTTTGCTCCTGTTCGTCGGTTTATTCTTGGCAGTCATAGACTTCTAGCCTACTCAGTCTATTCTTGTTCTTCAGTCTGTGTCAGCAAAGCAGCCAAAGAGACCTGGTTGGAATGCAAGTCAGGTCATTCTACTGTGCAACTCACTCATTCTAATGACCTCCCATCTTCCTCAGAGTCAAAGCCAATTCTTAACAATGGCTTATGATGCCCCATATGATCTCATGCCCTACTGTTTCTTCCTAATCTTATTTCATACTTAACATTGTTCACTCTGCTTCAACCATCCTAGTCTCTTTAGCAGTCCTCAAACATACCAAGAACCCACTCCGTTTGGAGCTTTACACCTTTTCTTCACTCTACTTGGACTTCTTTTTCTCAGGCATTTATGTGGCTTACTCCTTCACATCCTTCAGGACTTTTTTTTTTTTTTTTTTTTTTTTTACAAACTTTACCTTCTCAGTAGAACATTTCTTAACCAGTCCATTTAAAGTCACTTTTTGCCACAACATGCTCTATCTCATTTCATGTTGGCATTTTTTTTTCCATTTCTTTATCTCTTCTCCCCATCCAGCATATTATATATCACTTATGTCATTTATTGTTTGTCTCTTTTCAGTGGAATGTAAACTTTACGAATACAGAGAATTTGTTAGTCATGCTCATTGATCAATTCTTAGCATCTAGAATTAATGTCTAGCATATGGTATGCGGATATGGGTTGGCTGTGTCCCCACCCAAATCTCATTTTGAATTATAGGTCCCATAATCCCCATGTGTTGTGGGAGGAATCCAGTGGAAGGTAATCGAATCATGGAGGCAGTTACCCCCATCCTGCTGTTCTTGTGATAGTGAGTGAGTTCTCATGAGATCTGATGATTTTATAAGGGGCATTTCCCTATTTTGCTGAGCACTTCTCCTTCTTTCCATCACATGAAGAAGGACATGTTTGCTTCCCCTTCTGTCATGATTGTAAGTTTTCTGAGGCCTCCCCAGACATACTGAACTGTGAGTCAATTAAACCTCTTTCTTTTATAAATTACCCAGTCCTGGGTGTGTCTTTATTAGCAGCATGAGAACAGACTAATGCAGTAAGTTGATACCACAGAGAGTAGGATGCTGCTATAAAGATATCCAAAAATGTGGAAGTGACTCTGGAACTGGTTAACAGACAGAAGCTGGCACAGTTTGAAGGTCTCAGAAGACAGAAAGCGGTGGGAAAGTTTGGAACTTCCTAGAGACTTGTTGAACGTCTTTGACCAAAATGCAAATGGTGATATGAACAATGAAGTCCAGGCTGAGGCGGTCTCAGATGGAGATGAGGAACTTGTTGGGAACTGGAATAAAGGTGACTCTTGCTATGTTTTAACAAAGAGACTGGTGGCATTTTATCCCTACCATAGAGATCAGTGAACCTTTGAACTTGAGAGAGTGATTTAGGGTATTTGGTGGAAGAAATTTCTAAGCAGCAAAGTGTACAAGAGGTGAATTGGGTGCTATTAAAAGCATTCAGCCTGATGTATTCACAAAGGTATGGTTTGGAATTGGAATTTATGTTTAGAAGAGAAACAGAGCATAAAAATGCAGAAAACTTGCAGCCTGATGATGCAATAGAAAAGAAATTCAAGCCAGCTGCAGAAATTTGCATAAGTAACAGCAAGGAGCCAAATGTTAATTGCTGAGACAACGGGGAAAATGTCTCCAGGGCATGTCAGAGGTCTTCATGAAAGCTTCTCCCATCACAGGCCCAGAGACCTAGGAGGAAAAAATGATTTCATGGGTGGGGCCCAGGGCCTTGCTGCTTTGTGCAGTCTCAGAACTTGGTGCCCTGTTTTTTAGCTGTGGCTAAAAGAGGCCAAGGTACAGCTCAGGCCACACCTTCAGAGGGTGCAAGCCCTAAGCATTGACAGCTTGCACATTGTATTGAGCCTGCAGGTGCCCAGAAGTCAAGAATTGAGGTTTGGGAACCTCCACCTAGATTTCAGAGGATGTATGGAAATGCCTGGATGTTCAGGCAGAAGTTTGCTGCAGGGGCAGGTCCCTCATAGAGAACTTCTGCTAGGGAAGTGCAGAAGGGAAAGGTGGGTTGGAAGACCCCTCACAGAGTCCCACTGGGGCACTGCCTAGTTGACCTGTGAGAAGAAGCCCACTGTCCTCCAGACCCCAGAATGGTAGATCCACTGACAGCTTGCACCATGCACCGGAAAAGCCACAGACACTCAACACCAGCCTGTGAAGGAAGCTGGGAGGAGGGCTGTACCCTGCAATGTCACAAGGGCAGAACTTCCTAAGGCCATAGGAGCCCACCATTTACATGAGTGTGACCTGGATGTGAGACATGAAATCAAAGTAGATCATTTCAGAGCTTTAAGATTTGACTGCTTTGCTAGATTTTGAACTTGCCTGGGTCCTTCGTTTTGGTCAATTTCTCACATTTGGAATAGGTGTATTTACCCAATGCTTGTTCCCCATTGTATCTAGGAAGTAACTAACTTGCTTTTGATTTTACAGGCTTGTAGGTGGAAGGAACTTGCCTTGTCTCAGATGAGACTTTGGACTTGGACTTTTGGGTTAATGCTGGAATTAGTTAATAATTTGGGAAACTGTTGGAAGGGCATAATTGTGTTTTGCAATGTGAGGACATGAGACTTGGAAGCGGCCAGCAGTGAAATGATATGGTTTGACTGTGTCCCTACCCAGATCTCATCTTGAATTGTAGCTCCCATAATCCTCATATGTCATGGGAGCAACCCAGTGGGAGGTAATTGAATAATGGGGGTAGTTACCCCCATGCTGCAGGTCTTGTGATAGTGAGTGAGTTCTCATGACATCTGATGGTTTTATAAGGGGCTTTTCCCTTTTTCGCTCAGCACTTCTTCTTCCTGCCATCATGTGAAGAAGGACATGCTTGCTTCCCCTTCTGCCATGATTGCAAGTTTCCTGAGGCTTCCCCAGACATGCTGTACTATGAGTCAATTGAACCCTTTTCCTTTATAAACTACCCAGTCTCTGATATGTCTTTATTAGTAGCAGGAGAAGGAACTAATACATAGGCATTTTATAAATATTTAACGAATGAATGAAGAAGATAATGAATAAATTAAATATGGTGGGATCCTGAAAGATTCACTTTCTCCCTTGTGAAATGGGAATGATACCTGCTAGCATAGCTCTATTGCGTTTTAGACATGTAATTCATCACATATTTCTTCCTCTACATATAGGTCTATATAGAATTATTTTCTATCATCTACATCCTCAGAATAGAATTAAAACTAAATCCCTACCTAAAACAGTAGCATTCCAACTCCACAGTTTCACTATCTAAATTTCATTTTTTCAAATTAGCTTGACAAATACACTATTTTTGGTTGGTTTGTGATAGTTTACAAAGTAGATGCTCAGTACATCTTAATTTCATTTTTCGTTCTTCGTTCATTTTTTTACATACATAAACACTGTCTCAGCAAAAAATTCCTTTTAAATATTTTTTGCTTATTTTGGTAAAATCTAAAATACTACAATTTAAATATTAAGCAGAGATTCAATAAATGTTGGCTTAAATATATATAAAAGACAAGGAACTTAATAATAACATCTTTCTCCTTGCAGAAATACAGATGGGTCAGAATGCCTTGTTTGGCCATTCATAGGCATGAATTAGTTTCAGGGAAAGTGTGGACCCAGCTAGAACTGCAATGATTTTGCAGTATACACCTCCTGGCTACTTATATCCCTGAAAGGCAGTGAGCAAAGGCACAGCAGGCCCTGGGGCTGCTTTGGTTAGATTTTGCTATCCACAGAGATCTTTGGGTGACCACATGCATGTTTCAGTTTATTTATCTAAGGGCTCCTCTTGTAGGGCCAAACCAGGGAAAAAGGGAAAAGGGAGGCCAGATGTGTTAAGGATGGCAAGTGCCTGGAAAGCCTGGATTGGATTTCAGTTAGTAATTATAAAATGCTAAGTATAATCCAGGGCATTCTAGTTTTCCTTCCCAGACCACAAAGCCCTGTGGGAAAGTACACTATAACAAATAAAGGTGCTCTGTCAGCACACTGGGGAGTATTCACAGATTTTCAGAGATTTTTTTTCATTGAAGAATCCAGACTTGAATTGGGTCACATTTGGGATGTGTGTCTGACCTACATAACAATGATGAATTCAAAATGGTTTGTGAGTAAGATCCCAAGATTCAGAGGCCTGAGTAACGTTGCCTACACTGCTCAGTATGGAGTCCTCTTTCCTTTAGGCACAACATAGAAATTGTATAACAAGAGCTAAAAGCTTCCTTCTTATGCTGCAATGAGACTAAAAACGCAGAGCAGCTACAAAAGGAGCCCTGAAGCAAAGAAGTCTTTAAGATGTTATTATTAGGCTGATACAATTACTTTTGCACCAACTTAATAGTATGTAGAAAATAAATTATCTGGGTGATACAAAGATATTAGATTTTGTAAAACAGGGAATTATTAAAGAAAAAGCAGTCTCCTTCAGATGCATGTAATAAAAAATGAAGAACAAAAGAGGTAAAAATGTTGATGATACAATACTACAAAAGAACCAGCTAACTTCTTCCACTGCTGTATGGCTAGCCATGCATGAGGCATTTTATATTATGATTTCAATGAATCAAAACAGTAATCTTAAAAAATGTTTTTTAAATGGACAGATAATGCTAAGTACATTTATCATGTACAATATCGTGTTTTTAGGTATAATAGTAATCTTTTATGGTGGTTATTTTCTGTTTTTACAGCTGATGAAATTGAGGACATAGACAAGTGTTTTATGAAAGATAATATAGCTATAGCATGTGAGAATTGACGACCTAGATTTGTCTAACTCCACAGTGTAAAATCAATCTGCTATGCTACATGGACTTACTACTCAACATTTCTGGATTTTTAATCATGTTAAACTAAGAGACTAATCATTATTTCAGGTTTGGCGCAAGAAAAGACAAATTTCAAACCAGAATTTTTTTTTAAAAATGCTAGTAAGTGTGAAATGAAATGATATTTATCTACTAATGACAAGTGAATGTTTTTTTATTTTATATATATATATATATATATATATATA
>NW_022436943.1:45319155-45368725 GCF_009761245.1 Sapajus apella
TCTGGCATTTCTCCCCATGTTATCCCTCCCCAACCTCCCCACCATCCCCCACTGTCCCTCCCCTATTCCCCTACAACAGACCCCAGTGTGTGATGCTCCCCTCCCTGTGTGCATGAGTTCTCATTGTTCAATACCGACCTATGAGTGAGAACATGTGGTGATTTTCTGTTCTTGTGTCAGTTTGCTGAGAATGATGATTTCCAGATTCATCCATGTCCCTAAAAAGGACATGAACTCATCCTTTTTTATGGCTGCATAGTATTCCATGGTGTATATGTGCCACATTTTCCTTGTCCAGTCTGTCATTGATGGGCATTTGAGTTGATTCCAGGTCTTTGCTATTGTAAACAGTGCCACAGTGAACATATGTGTGCATATGTCTTTATAATAGAATGATTTATAATCCTTTGGATAGATACCCAGTAATGGGATTGCTGGGTCAAATGGAATTTCTATTTCTAGGTCCTTGAGGAATCACCGCACAGTCTACCACAATGGTTGAACTAATTTACACTCCCACCAAGAGTGTAAAAGTGTTCCTATTTTTCCACATTCTTTCCAGCATCTGTTGTCTCCAGATTTTTTAATGATCACCATTCTAACTGGCATAAGATGGTATCTCAATGTGGCTTTGATCTGCATTTCTCTAATGACCAATGATGAAGAGCATTTTTTCATATGTTTGTTGGCCTCATATATGTCTTCTTTTGAAAAGTGTCTGTTCATGACCTTTGCCCACATTTGAATGGGTTTGTTTGTTTTTTTTCTTGTAAATCTGTTTTAGTTTTTTGTAGATGATGGATATTAGCCTTTTGTCAGATGGGTAGATTGCAAAGTTTTTTCCCATTCTGTTCATTGCTGGTTCACTCTAATGATTGTTTCTTTTGCTGTACAGAAGCTCTGGAGTTTAAATAGGTCCCATTTGTCTATTTTGGCTTTTGCTGCCAATGCTTTTGGTGTTTTAGTCATGAAGTCCTTGCCTATATCTATGTCCTGAATGGTATTGCCTAGGCTTTCATCTAGGGTTTTTATGGTGTTAGGTCTTATGTTTAAGTCTTTAATCCATCTGGAGTTAATTTTAGTGTAAGTGTCAGGAAGGGGTCCAGTTTCTGCTTTCTGCACATGGCTAGCCAGTTTTCCCAACACCATTTATTAAACAGGGAATCCTTTCCCCATTGCTTGTTTTTGTCAGGTTCATCAAATATCAGATGGTTGTAGATGTGTAGTGTTGTCTCCAAGTCCTCTGTTCTGTTCCATTGGTCTATATCTCTGTTTTGGTACCAGTACCATGCTGTTTTGATTACTGTAAGCTTATAGTATAGTTTGAAGTCAGGTAGTGTGATGCCTCCAGCTTTGTTATTTTTGCTTAGGATTGTCTTGGCTATGTGGGCTCTCTTTTGTTTCCATATGAAGCTTAAGGTGGTGTTTTTCCAGTTCTGTGAAGGGGGTCATAGGTAGCTTGATGGTGATAGCATTGAATCTATAAATTATTTTGAGGAGTATGGCCATTTTCATGTTATTGATTCTTCCTAACAATGAACCTGGAATGTTTTTCCATCTGTTTGTGTCCTCTCTTATTTCCTTGAGCAGTGGTTTGTAGTTCTCCTTGAAGAGGTTCTTTACATCCTTTGTTAATTGTATTCCTAGGTATTTTATTCTCTTTGTAGCAATTGTGAGTGGCAGTTTGTTCTTGATTTGGCTCTCTTTTAGTCTGTTATTGGTGTATAGCAATGCTTGTGATTCTGAATCCTGAGACTGCTGAAGTTGCTTATCAGTTTCAGGAGATTTTCAGCTGAGATGATGGGGTCTTCTAAATATACAATCACGTCATCTGCAAATAGAGACACTTTGACTTCCTCCCTTCTTAACTGAATACCCTTTATTTCTTTTTCTTGCCTGATTGCTCTGGCTAGCACTTCCAATACTATATTGAACAGGAGTGGTGAGAGAGGGCATCCTTGTCTAGTGCCAGATTTCAAAGGGAATGCTTCCAGTTTTTGCCCATTCAGTATGATATTGGCTGTGGGTTTGTTGTAAATAGCTTTTATTATTTTGAGATACATTCAACTGATACCTAGTTTATTGAGAGTTTTTAGCGTAAAATGCTGTTGAATTTTGTCAAAGGCCTTCTCTGCATCTATTGAGGTAATCATGTGGTTTTTGTCTTTGGTTCTGTTTATGTGGTAGATTATGTTTATACACTTGTGAATGTTGAACCAGCCTTGCATCCCCTACTTGATTGTGATGGATAAGGTTTTTGTTGTGCTGTTGCAATTGGTTTGCCAGTATTTTATTGAAGATTTTTGCATCAATGTTTATCATGGATATTGGTCTGAAGTTTTCTTTTTTTGTTGAGTCTCTGTCAGGTGTTGGTATCAGGATGATGTTGGTCTCATAAAATGATTTGGGAAGGATTCCTTCCTTTTGGATTATTTGGAATAGTTTCAGAAGGAGTGGTACCAGCTCCTCTTTGTATGTCTGGTAGAACCTGGGCTTTTTTTGGTTGGTAGGCTATTAATTGCTGCCTCAACTTCAGCCCTTGTTATTGGTCTAGTCAGGGTTTCAACTTCTTCCTGGTTTAGGCTTGAGAGGGTGCAAGTGTCCAGGAATTTATCCATTTCTTCCAGGTTTGCTGGTTTATGTGCATAGAGTTGTTTGTAGTAATCTCTGATGGTGGTTTCTATTTCTGTGGAATCTGTGGTGATATCTCCTTAATCATTTTTTATTGCATCTATTTGATTCTTCTCTCCTTTCTTTTTTATTAATCTGGCTGGTGGTCTATTTTGTTGATCTTTTCAAAAAACCAGCCACTGGATTTATTGATTTTTTTCAAGGGTTTTTTGTGTCTCTACCTCCTTTGGTTCTGCTCTGATCTTAGTTATTTCTTGTCTTCTGCTAGCTTTTGAGTTTTTTTGATCTTGCTCCTCTAGCTCTTTCAATTTTGAAGATAGGGTGTCGATTTTAGATCTTCCCTTGCTTCTCATGTGGGCATTTGTTGCTATAAATTTCTCTGAAGACACTGCTTTAAATGTGTCCCAGAGGTTTTGGTACATTGTGTATTTGTTCTCATTAGTTTCAAAGAACATCTTTATTTCTGCCTTCATTTAATTGTTTATCCAGTCAAAATTCAAGAGCCAGTTGTTCAGTTTCCATGAAGTTGTATGGTTCTGAGTTAGTTTCTTAATCCTGAGTTCTAATTTGATTGCACTGTGGTCTGAGAGACTGTTTGTTATGATTTCCCTTCTTTTGCATTTTCTGAGGAGTGATTTACTTCCAATTATGTGGTCAATTTTAGAGTAGGTGCCATGCGGTGCTAAGAAGAATGTATATTCTGTGGATTTGAGGTGGAGAGTTCTGTAAATGTCTATTAGGTTTGCTTGGTCCAGATCTGAGTTCAAGTCCTGGATATCCTTGTTAATTTTCTGTCTCGTTGGTCCAATATTGACAGTGGAGTGATAAATTCTCCCACTATTATTTTGTGGGAGTCTAAGTCTCTTTGTAGGTCATTAAGAACTTGCTTTATGCATCTGGGTGCTCCTGTATTGCGTGTGTATATATTTAGGATGGTTAGCTCTTCTTGTTGCATTGATCCTTTTACCATTATGCAATGCCCTTCTTTGTCTCTTTTGATGTTTGTTTGTTTAAAGTCTATTTTATCAGAGACTAGGATTGCCACTCCTGCTATTTTTTTTTCTCTCTCTCTATTTGCTTGATAAATCTTCGTCCATCCCTTTATTTTGAGCTTATTTGTTTCTTTGCATGTGAAATAGGTTTCCTGGATACAGCACTGATGGGTCTTGACTCTTTATCCAATTTGCCAGTCTGTGTCTTTTGATTGGAGCATTTAGCCCATTTACATTTAAGGTTAATATTGTTATGTGTGAATTTGATCCTGCCATTTTGATGCTAGCTGGTTGTTTTGCCCATTGGTTGACACAGTTTCTTCATTGTGTTGATGGTCTTTACAATTTGGTATGTTTTTGGTGTTTCTGGTACTGGTTGTTCCTTTCTATATTTAGTGCTTCTTTCAGAAACTCTGGTAAGGCAGGCCTGGTGGTGACAAAACCTCTCAGCAATTGCTTGTTCATAAAGGATTTTATTTCTCTTTTGCTTATGAAGCTTAGTTGGGCTGGATATGAAATTCTAGGTTGAAAGTTCTTTAAGGATGTTGAATATTGGCCCCAACTCTCTTCTGGCTTGTAGGGTTTCTGCCAAGAGATCTGCTGTAAGTCTGATGGGTTTCCCTCTGTGGGTAACCTGACCTTTCTCTCTGGCTGCCCGTAGCATTTTTTCCTTCATTTCAACAATGGTGAATCTGACGATTATGTGCCTTGGAGTTGCTCTTCTTGAGGAATATCTTTGTGGTGTTCTCCGTATTTCCTGGACTTGAATGTTGGCCTGCCTTGCTAGGTTGGGGAAGTTCTCCTAGATAATATCCTGAAGAGTGTTTTCCAGCTTGGATTCATTCTCCCCGTCACATTCAGGTATATCTATCAAATATAGATTAGGTCTTTTCACATAATCCCATATTTCTTAGAGGCTTTGTTTGTTCCTTTTCACTCTTTTTTCTCTAATCTTGTCTTCTCATTGTATTTCATTGAGTTGATCTTCAATCTCTGATATCCCTTCTTCTGCTTGGTCAATTTAGCTATTGAAACTTGTGTATGCTTCACAAAGTTTTCATGTTGTTATTCTGCTCCGTTAAGTCATTTATATTCTTCTCTAAGCTGTTCATTTCATCAAACCTTTTTTTGAGGTTCTTAGCTTCTTTGCATTGGGTTAGAACATGTTCTTTTAGCTCAGAGAAGTTTGTTATTACCCACCTCCTGAAGCCCCTTTCTGTTAATTCAGACTCATTCCCCATCCAGCTTTGTTCCCTTGCTGGTGAGGAGTTTTGATCCCTTTGAGGAGTAGAGGCATTTTGATTTTGGATGTTTTCATCCTTTTTGCACTGGTTTCATCCCATCTTTATGGATTTATCTACCTGTGGTCTTTGTAGTTGGTGACTTTCGGATGGGGTCTCTGAGTGGATGTCCTTTCTGTTAATGTTGAAGTTATTTCTTTCTGTTTTTTAGTTTTCCTGCTAACAGTCAGGCCCCTCTGCTGTAGTACTGCTGGAGGTCCACTCCAGACCCTGCTTGCCGGGGGATCACCTGCAGCAGCTGCAGAACAGTAAGGGTTGCTGCCACTTTCTTCTTCTGTTATCTTCATCCCAGAAGGATACCTGCCAGATATCAGCCTGAGCTCTCCTTTATGTGGTGTCTCTTTGGCTACATGGGGGTCAGTGAGCTGCTTGAAGAGACAGTCTGTCCCTTATAGGAGCTCAAGTGCTGTGCTGGGAGTGCCGTTGTTCCATTCAGATCTGCTGGGCAGGTATGTTTATGTCTGCTGCTGTGGAACTCATAACTGCCTTTTTCTCAGGTGCTCTGTCCTGGGAAGGTGGGTCTTTATTTATAAGTGCCTGATGTACTGCTGCCTTTTTTCAGAGATGCCCTGCCCAGCAAGGATGTAGCCTATTCACAGTCTGCCAGCAGAGGTATTGCTGAGCTGCCATGGGCTTTGCCCAGCTGCTGTGTGAACTTCCTTTTGGTTTTGTTTTGAGAGGTATAGTAATGGCAGTCTGCCTCAATAATGGCAGACTGCCTTGGTAATGGTGGACTGCCTTGGTAATGGCAGACTGCCTTGCTCATGGCTGATGCCCTTCCCCCCACAGAGCTGGACCGTCCCGGGTCCAGCTGCGTTTGCTGTGAAACTCTCAGTCCAGCATGTTTTAGATAGCTAGTCTTTGTGGGATGGGACCCACTGAGCCAGATCACCTGGCTCCCTGTTTCAGCCCCCTTTTTTTCAGTTCAATGGATGACTCTTCTCCCAGGCATTCAGGTGTCAGATGAAACGGCTGCCCAGATTTGTGTGAGTTTTTGTGTGGAGACCCACTGTGCCAGCTGAAACAGCCATGCTGGAAACTTGTGGAGCTTTTCAGCCTGGTAATCTCCTGGTCTGTGGGCAGTAATAACTCGTTTGGACATGTGGTGATCGCTCACTGTCTGCATTGTTCTTGCTGGGGACTGCACTCCAGAGCTGTTCCTACTTGGCCATCTTGGATCTGTCTCCAAATGATATTATGAAAATATTTTTTGAGGCTTCAGGTTTGAGATGAAGTGACATACATTCATTTCCCCTGCTTCTCCCTGCTAAGTACCACTAGAAACACATGGAAAGAATACAGAGGACAATAATAAGAGAACTCTAAAAAGTGGACAGAAGAAGGTGAACTGATGGGGGACCAAGCCCAGGACTTGAGTAAAAGCACAGTGATCTTGTGTCTTCAGACTCTGCACCCATTGGTGGAAGATGTCAGGCCTGTCATTTCCTGGTGTTACACTTAGGAGGAGAATGGGCTCAGGCAGGTGCTTTCTCCACAGTAACATCAGCAGAGAGTAAGTGGGAGCTGTGTCAGCAATGGCCAGCCTGGAGAGTAGGCCAAGTAAAATGACGTCTGAGCCCCTCACCATGCAGCCCCAGGAGATCCTTTCCTCTCTTCACTAACAGGGACCAAGCAGGAGCACTGGACAACCTGGAGAAGAGTCTTCCACCCTTAGAGGCCCACAATTTCCTCCTCACCATCAACTAGCATCACCAGGTCCAAGAAGCACATTCTTTCTCCAGAGACACAACCAGTAAAAAAATGGAGCCAGAGCCCCACTGTCACCAAGGATAACAGAATAGCACTCTAAGGGCTCTGAAAACTAAACTGTCATTGAAACCATAGCCCAGAGTAGCAGGTCAGGAAAAGTGTGCTAAGTCTGAACAGGGTGTCTCCCTGCAAAAATAAAAGTTTAAATAGGGTCCGGAGTCTCTTAGAATAATACCCAAATATCCAGGAGACAATGAGAAATAACTGCTTCTATCAAGATGTCAGAAAAGACAAGAGATACTAACTGAAATGAATCATATGTTGAAATAGTTTAATAAAGATGTTAAAACAGCCATTATAAAAATGTTCCAAAGGACAATTTGAAATACTCTTGAAAAAAATAGAAAATCGCCTCAAAATATAGGAGAAATAAAAAAGAAAAGGAAATTATGGAACTGAAAAATAAAATACAAATAAATTTTAAAATTTCACTGAGTGGGCTTGGTAGTGGAGTGAATATAATAAAGGAAAAAATAGTAACTTGAAAATAGAACAGTATAAATAATCTTAACAACAGAGAGAAAATTAAAAAAAAAAAAAAAAAGGAAGAGGAACAGAGCCTTAAGGACCGTAATAAAATATCTATTATTTATACCATCCATGTGCCAGAAAAGGAAGAGAAAGAATGTAGGACTGCAAATTTATTTAAAGAAATAATAATTTAAAACTTTCCACATTTGGCAAAAGACAAAGACATAGATTTCGAAGGGCCGATTGAACAACAAGTAACATACACCTGAAGAATTCAGAGCAATACTCATCATAATTAAATGTCTGGAAATAAAAACAAAGAAAAGATCTTGAAAGTAACCAGAGAAAAATGACTCTGTCTGTGGGAGATGGCTTATCTGAATGACATTCAGTTTCTCATCTTGGACCATGGATGCCGGAATTAAGTGGCACATTTGTCAAGTACTGAAAGAAAAGGAATCCTATATTCAGTAAAGTTTCACTTCAGCTATAAAGGGGGGAAAAGTTCCAGATGATGAAAAACTACTAAAAGTTATCAGCGGACTTATCCTTAAAAAATGACTCAAGAAAATTTTCCAAACAGAAAGAAAATGATAATTGAAGAAGGCTTGGAGCTTCAGAGAGGACAGAACAAAGGAATGGGTAAAAATATGGAGAAATATAATGAACAATCTTACTCCTCATGAGTTTATTAGATCATATGTGATGATTAAAGCAAAAATTATAACGTTTCAGATGTTGTAAAGGAAATAAGACATCATATTTGATATAATAATATATTTTACATAATACATTTTGTATACTTATATTACATTTCTTAATATATTTTATATACTCAGTATATTTTATATAATAAGTAGTTAGGACACTATATTTTTAAAATGGAGAATAGAAAGGTACCAAAGTGGAAGTAAGATTTCAGTACACTGGAAATGGGAAAATACTGGTACTAGTAGACTGCAATAAGTCACGTATGTATGTTGCAATACCTAGAGCAATGACTAAGGACACTAAAAAGCAATATACTCAAAAACACTACATAAATCAAAGTAAGATGCTAGATAATGTTTGAATGACCTGCAAAAAGTAAAGAGAGAGAAGAAAGAGAAATAGGAGCAAATAGAAAACAAAATATAAAATGGCAGATTTAAAACCCAATATATCAATAAATACTTTAAATATCAATGTTATTAAATGCACCAATACAAAGACAGACCTAGGCAGAGTTTATAAAACAAAACAAAACATGCAGTGACACAACTATATTCTGCCTACAAGAAATTCACTTGAAATATAACTTGAGTAGATGGGAATTAAAAGGGTTGACAAAATATATTATGCAAACATTAAAAATAGCTAACGTGGCTGTATGAATATTAGATAAAACAGACTTTAGAGCAAAGACAATTGCTAGGGTCAAAAAGGAACACTACACAGTGATGCATTTTAAATCCTGATTTTAAGCAAGAAATCTTTCCATATTTACAATGATAATATTAATAAAATAAAATATGTACAGCCTAATGTTATACATCAATAACAGAGATGTATACAATTCATCATAGGGTACTTTGTACCACTCAAACTCTTTCATTAACATTAAAAATTATTGTCTTTTTTTTTCTGATTGCCCACGTGATACAAAATCAAACAAAAATCCAGCAAAATAGAGAGGTAATTCAAAGACCTATAAATGGCATGGCCTTTGTCACATTTGCAAGCAAATAAAGCCTTTATAGCACGAGCAAGGTTATTTGGAGGAAGAGTAGATGAGTTTATGGAGGCAGCCAGAGGTCAGACCATGCAGAGCCTTTGTAGGCCATGACGAGGAGTTTGGCTTTTGATTCTAAAGGCTACGTAAAGTGATGGTTGTATTATTTTAAGTAGAGGAATGAAACAATTACAGTTTTATGATCCTGAAACTACTGGGGAGAAAGAGAATTGGGTGTAGTTTAGGACATATTGGGTTTGAGATAAACATTGAGCATCTAGGTAGGGATGCCCTGTTATTCAAACAAGTCAGGAACAAAAGACAGAGTCATGGCGTTGTGGGTCACGGGCATACAGTTCATCACCATGAGAACCACATAAACAGAAGAGTGAAAAAACTGAGAAGAAAACCCCAGGAAACACCCATTTAGAAATTGTGGGCGATAAGGAAGAGCCAAAGGGAGAATTCCAACTGCATACGTTTCTGGATTTATTTCTAGACTGAGCATTTGTCTTGTAATCCTGCATCTTTTCCTACCCTAATGAAATGGACTGAGACATCCTTTGAATTCTGGAGTATTTTTTTAAGTGCAGGTTTCTTATTCATTTTATCACATAAAAATAGTACTGGTGATAGATAAAAGAAGGGTCTACGGTTAAAACACTCAGCATTGTCTTGCTTGTTTCATTAAGAAGCTAAAAAGAGCACAATGCTCATGGGTCATTTAATCAGATGTATAGTCTGTCATGTCTGGTTGATGTTAGGGTTTTTTTTGGTTATTTATTTATTTATTTATTGTGAGATGGAGTTTCACTCCTGTTGCCCAGGCTGGAGTGCAATGGCACAATCTTGGCTCACTGCAACCTCTGCCTCGTGGGTTCAAGTGATCCTCCTGCCTTAGCCTCCTGAGTAGCTGAAATTACAGGTATGTGCCACCACACCTGATTAATTTTGTATTTTTAATAGAGACAGGGTTTCCCTGTATTGGTCCTGGCCTCAAATGATCCACCCGCCTCGGCCTCCCAAAGTGTTGAGATTACAGGCGTGAGCCACTCTGCCCGGCCCAGTTGATACTAGTCTTAACTTTATCTTCAAATCTACTTAATAACCAATTTGAATGTCTAATCATTGATCATACTTGGAGGATTTATTGTGCCTGAGCTATGTGAGCCAATGTATTTATGATTAGTTATAAAATCAGTGAGATTTCTTATTACCTGTTACAAAATTCTTTTCAGAGCTAAAACAAAATCAACCAAAGAAAGCATACAGTTAAAGCCCATTTTATCTCATAGCTTGTTTTCAAATCATTGCCTCTCACTTAATGTTGTGACTAGTAAGACTATTTCCCTCTTTCTATCTCTGTTTCCATCCATCTACCTTTTGTTTACTGTATTGATCATTGTTTTGAATTTAGATCCACTACTCAATGAACAAAAAAGGGGCTAAAAGTTTAGAATTAAAAGAAGCAAAGATAAAGAAAGTAAAATCAATAATTCTGGCAAAAGTTTTCACATTTAGGAGTATATTAGCATATTTAGTGAGCAAATGTTGAATTGAGTGTCTTTAAAAAAAAGACTGAGTTAAATATTGAGTTGATACATATCCTGTCAATAATATCATCTAACCCGAAGAAGAAAAGATATGGCTTATAGATAAGTATGTATGTAGCAAGAGAGAGTCTTAAATTCTCAAAGGAAAGGTGAACAAGCAAGCCAGACCCAGCATGAAGAGTACATAAAAGCCTGTAAGGAAACATTCAGGTTGATGACCTGCCACAGTAATGCAAAGTTCAGATGACAGAATACCTGGCTCTTCTCCCAGCATTTACTTTCTTGGGTGTTGATTAATCCTAAGAAGACTATTAGGTTATTCCTCTTTTTTTTTTTTTTTTTTTTGGAGATGGAGTTTCGTTTTTGTTACCCAGGTACCCAGGCTGGAGTGCAATGGCACGATCTTGGCTCACTGCAACCTCCACCTCCTGGGTTCAGGCAATTCTCCTGCCTCAGCCTCCTGAGTAGCTGGGATTACAGGCACGTGCCACCATGACCAGCTAATTTTTTGTATTTTTAGTAGAGACGGGGTTTCACCATGTTGACCGGGATGGGCTCGATGTCTTGACCTCGTGATCCACCCGCCTCGGCCTCCCAAAGTGCTGGGATTACAGGCGTGAGCCACCACGCCCGGCAGGTTATTCCTCTTAATAATGCTTTAAAACTGAAGGAAGACATCTATAAAGTCTTTTACAATGGGATAAAGGTAACAGGAAACAAATCAGAAGGTTCAAGGGATACACTAGTTCTTTCTTCCCTCCTCCTACCTGTGCTGAAGGTATATTGAAAAAGATGTGGATCACAGCTACCTATGTGTTTCTTGACTAATGTCTCACTTTATTCATTTGTAATACATGAACCAATTTTTACCTTGTAAGACTATAGGTAAATCACTTAAAGCACCCCATAGGTAAAAAGTGGTCAAAAAATTATAATCATCTATATCAAAGTTTTACCACTCTTTTAAAATTCAAGAAGAGCTATGTCTAAATCTCACCAATGGAATCTCATTGCAAAGTTTTCCAAGTTGACAAACTGGTAAAGAAGAGGAGAAACAGTCTGAGATCCAGGAGTCCTGGGTTTACATTATTTATGCAATGAACTTGGCACAGATGCCTTCATCACCCTGGACTTTACTTTCATCAATTAGAAAATGTGGTTATTTGCAAACATATTTGGTTGTCCTGATTACTCCACATTCAAGAACTGGAGTAATAGTAATCATGATAATATTCAAAATGCTTAGTATATGACCAGCACTATTTTAATTCCTTTATATATAATGGCTGACATAATCCTCATACTAGCCCTACATATTATTCTCATATTATTGTTTCTTACAGAAAAGGAACTGAAGCACAGAAGAGTTGAGCAATTACATAGTGAATTGCCGAGAGAGATTTAGATGTAGGTACATTCATGCCACCTTCAAGGTTCCTAACCATCATGCACACTGCATGTTAGGTGATAGGTATATTTGGCTGACATATTTGGAGAGGAGATTAAAACCCTTAACACAAATTTTTATGGGTGAAAAGAAAAAAGGTTGAACACAATAGTAATGGAAACTTCTACTTCAGTTTCCTAAGCATTAAGGTGCCAACATTGTTTAGGACGCTTTGGCCGTCTGAAATAATTTCACATTTGTGACCTTGACAAAAAGAGGGGAGATAGACAATGATGGCAAGCCTACTGTGTATGGAGATTTCTTGATTATTTTACATTTTTCGTCCCAGTCCTATCTGTGCCCTAATGCATGCAATTTGAATTTTCTTCTTGATTTAGCTTATGCATTGCTAGCTAATATTACATCTTTGACAGAATATGACAAGCATGTATCTTAGATGTGATCCATTCCTCATATTTTGTTCCATTTTAGTTTTCAGTTTATTTTAATATAACCAAATTTGCACCAAGAAACCAGAAGGGAATGGAAAATAAAGAGAAGAGATATATGACTTGGATAATAACTTAGTACTTGGTTTAAAAATTCTAATTCATCTTATGGATTTTATACCAATGCCAGATCAGAAAATGTGTGGGTGTTGGGGGCATAATCTCACCCTACTTTTTTTTTAGAAACAATGTCCTAAATATTTTTTGGCAATAACTATTTTAGAAATGGAAATTCTGCAATAAACAGCACAAGTCTTAAGTCTTAATTTGCTTCCTTTTTCATGCTTTTTTTTTTATGATGAGGAAGCTGGCATCTGCTCACAGACTTAACATCACCTTTTTCCAAATCCCTATTTCTTCATCTGACTTATCTGCTAAGGGATTCTGTCCGTATTTTAGAATACAAAATTTTTTCTTGCTCATTATCCCCAAAAGGAGTTGTCAAAAACACACACAAGATGAAATGTAATTTTAGCTGTAAGGAAAACTAATGGTAGTGGAAAAACTGCATAAGTCATAAATGAGGCCCAACTTGCCTTGGTTCCATGGCCTCTGGACCATCCTCAGAGTTTCTTTGTTTTCTTTTTTTTAAGTTATCCCAGTTGTTGCTGGATTTTTTTATTCTATATGGTGAGGTCAACCAAAACATAGGAGTTCAGAAATTGATGCTTGGAAAGCAGGTGATAGAGAGAGACAGAGAGATATATAGATGTATATATCTTTAGCTACATCTCTAAAGATGTATATGTCTATATATAAACTTACATAGATCTCTATCTCTCTTTCTCTATCTCCTTAATCATTAACCCTATAAATTGAAAAGTTCCTTGATTTAGGTTTATGATTCTTGGAAAAATGAAAGTTCATCCTTTAAAATGATCTCTGAATACATGTTTTAGTACTTCAAGTCTGCAAATCCAGGTTACTCTATGTTCCAACAAGGTTGAAGAGAAGAGCTGAAAACTCAAACTCTCACTTCAGAGAATGGGAAATAACCAAGGTAAGATGAAAGATTTCTGGGAATAATCATTGAATTAGTGTTGTTTTTAATCCTAAACTTAGCTTGACACATTAAGTGGACCTAATTTTCTAGCTTTAATATGCCAAGATAAAAAAAGTATACAGCACATATTCCTTCAAGATAAGCTGTCTCCCGTGTGTGCAAAGTCAGTCCTTCCCTACTGCCACTAGTCTCCCATGCCAGTAAAAACAATCCATTGGCTCTTCAACCAGCTACCAACACTACAACAGGATCAAAATGTGGCACATCAATATTAACCTTGAATGTAAAGAGTCTAAATGCCCCCAATTAAAAGGCACAGAGTGGTAAGTTGGATTTAAGAAAACAAAGCTTCTACTGTCTTCAAGTGACCCATCTCACATGTAATGATATCCAGAGAACCAAAGTAAAGAGATGGAGAAAGCCCTACCATGCAAACAGGAAACAAAAAAGAACAGGAGTCACTATTTTTGTATCAGATAAAACAGATATTTATTCATTCATTTTTCCAAGATGAAATCTTGCTCTGTCACCCAGACTGGAGTGCAGTGATGCGATCTCGGCTCACTGCAACCTCTGCCTCTCAGGTTTAAGTAATTCTCCTGCCTCAGCCTCTGAGTAGCTGGGAATACAGGCACACACCACCACACCTGGCTAATTTTTGTATTTTTAGTAGAGATGGGGTTCTACCATGTTGGCCAGACTAGTCTCAAACTCCTGACCTTGTGACCCGCCCTCCTTGACCTCTCAAAGTGCTAGGATTACAGGCGTGAGCCACTGCGCCTGGCCTAAAACAGACTTTAAACCCACAACAGTAAAAAATGGACTAAGAAAGGCATTACATAATGATAAAAGATTCAACAGGAAGACATAACTGTTTTTAAATATATACACACCCAACATTGAATCACTAGATTCATAAAGCAAGTACTTCTAGACTTATGAAAAATCTCAGGCAGCCACATAATAATAAAGGGACAGTTAAACACCCTACTGACAGAGTTAGAGAGATTATTGAGGAGGGAAACTAACAAAGATATTTTGGATTGAAACTTGTCATCTGATCAGTTGGACCTAATAAGTATCTCCAGAATATGGCATCCAGCACCCACAGAATAGATGTTTTTCTTATCTGCACAGAGAGCATACACTAGCACTGACCATATGCTCAGCCATAAAGCCTATTTCAATGGGTTCTAAAAACTTCAGGTCACATTAAGCATATTACCAGACCACAATGGAATAAAAATAGAAATGAATATCAAGAGAATCTCTCAAAACCACACAATTACACAAAAACTAAACAGATTGATCCTGAATTACTTTTGGGTAAACAATGAAATTCAGGCAGAAATTTAAAAATTCTTTGAAATAAATGAAAACAGAGACACAGTATACCAAAATCTATGAGATGCACCAAAAGCAATGTTAACAGGGAAAGCTATAACACTAAATGCCTATATCAAGAAGATAGAAGGATCTCAAATTGCTAATCCAATACTGTACCTAGAGAAACTAGAAAACTAAGAATAAATTAACCCCAAAGCTAGCAGAAGAAAAGAAACAGTTAAAATCAGAGAAGAACTGAACAAATTTGAGACTAGAAAATCCATACAAAGTGTCCACAAAATGAAAAGTTAGTTTTTTGAAAAATAACAAGATTGATACACTGCTATCTAGATTAACAAAGAAAGAAGAGAGAAGATCCAAATACGCACAATCAAAAGTGACAAAGATGAAATAACTAATCCCACAGAAATATAAAAGATTCTTACCAACTATTATGAACACAAACTAGAAAATCTAGAGGAAATAGATAAATGCCTGTAAGATACAACCTCCCAAGACTAAAGAAATTGAAACCCTGAATAGACCAAGACAAGTTCAGAAATTGAATTATTAATAAAGAACCTACCAATCAAAAATATCCCTGGGCCAGATGGATTCGTAATCAAATTTTACCAGAGATAAAAGAAGAACTAATACCAATCCTACTGAAACTATTTCAAAAAAGTGAGGAAGAGGGACTGTGTATTAACTAATTCTTAACTGCATAAACCAGCATCATCTTGATGCCAAAATCTGGCAAAGACCCACAAAAAAAGGAAAACTAAAGGCAAATATCCCTGATGAACGCAGACACAAAAAGCTTCATCAAAATACTAGCAAGCCAAATCCAGCAGGACATCAAATAGTTAAGTAACCACTATCAAGTAGGCTTTATGCCTAGGAAGCAAGACTAGTTCAACATACACAATCAATAAATTTGATTCACCACATAAACAGAATTAAAAACAAAAACCATGTGATCATGCAGAAAAAGCTTTCAATATAATCCAATGTCCCTTCATGATAAAAACCCTTAACAAACTAAGCATCAAAGGAACATACATCAAAATAATAATAAGATCCATATATGACAAACTCACAGCCAACATTATACTGCATGGGTAAAAGCCGAAAGCATTCCCTTTAAGAACTAGAACAAGACAAGGGTGCCAACTCTCATCGCTCCTATTCCACATAGTACTGGAAGCCCTATCCAGAGCAATCAGGCAAGAGAAAGAAACAAAAGACATCCAAATAGAAAATAAAATTCAAAGTATCTCTCCTACCTGATTATGCAATTATGTACCCAGGAAATCCTCAAGACTCTGCTAAGAGGTTCCTGGATCTGATAAATGACTTCGGTAAAGTTTTAAGATATAAAATCAGTGTACAAAAATCAATAGCATTTCTATACACCAATAATGTTCAAGCTGAGAGTTACATTGAGAAAACAATTTCATTTATAATAGCCACACACACTAAAAATTCCTATGAATACAGCTAATTAAGGAAATGAAAGATTTCTACATGGAGAACTATAAAACACTGCTGAAAGAAATAATACATGACACAAACAAATGGGAAGACATTCCATGCTTATGGATTGGATGAGTCAATATCATTAAAATGGCCATATTGTCCAAAGCAATCTGCAGACTCAACACTATTTGTATTAAACTACCTGTATCATTTTTCTTAGAAATAGAAAAAAAAACTATCCTAAAATTCATACGGAATTAAAGAAGAACCCAAGTAGCCAAAGCAATCCTAAGCAAAAAGAACAATGCTGAAGGCAGTATACTACCTGACTTCAAACTATACTACAAGGCAACAGTACTAAAACAGCATGGTATTAGTACAAAGCAGACACATAGACTAGTGGAACAGAATAGAGAACCCTGAAATAAAGCTACACACCTACAACTAACTGATCTTTGACAAAGTCTGTAAAAATAAGCAATGGGAAAAAGGCTTCCTATTCAACAAATGGTGCTGGGATAGCTGGCTAGCCATATGCAAAAGACTGAAACTGGACCTTTACCTATTACCACATATAAAGTTAACTGAAGGTGGCTTAAAAACATAAATGTAAGACTGAAATTACTAAAATTCTGGAAGAAAACCTAGGAAATGACCTTCTGAACATTGGCCTTGGCAAATAATTTATGACTAAGTCTTCAAAAGCCATTACCACAAAACCAAAAATTGACAAGTGAGATCTAATTAAATTAAAAAAGACTGCACAGCAAAATAAACTACCAACAGAGTAAACAGACAACCTACAGAATGGGAGAAAATATCCACAAGCTATGCATTGATAAAGATTTGATGTCCAGAATCTATTAGGAACTTAAATCAACAACTAATAATAATAATAATCCCATTAAAAATGGGCAGACGACATGAATAGACACTTCTTAATAGAATACATACAAGCAGTCAGAAAACATATGAAAACATGCTTAACATCACTAATCAACAGAGAAATGCAATTCAAAACCACAATGAGATACCATCTCACACCAGTCAGAATGACTATTATGAAAAAGTCAGTAACAGTTGCTAGCGAGGCTGCAGAGAAAAGGGAATCCTTATACACTGTTAGTGAAAATGTAAATTAGCTCAGCCACTATGGAAAGCAGTTTGGTGATTTCTCAAAGAACTTAAAATGGAGGTACCATTCAATCCAGCAATCTCATTACTGGGTATATACCCAAAGGAAAATATGTCATTCTGCCAAAAAGACACACACAGTCGTGTTCATTGCCACAGTATTCACAATAGCAAAGACATCAACAGCATTATTCACAGTGGCAAAGAAAATCAACATAGGTGCCCATCAGTGGTGAACAGGATAAAGAAAATGTGGCACATATACACTATGGAATACCATGTAGCCATAAAAAAGAATGAAATCGTGTCCTTTGCAGCAACATGGATGCAGCTGGAGACTATCATTATAAGCAAATTAATGCAGAAATGGAACACCAAATACTGCATGTTCTCACTTATAAGTGGAAGCTGGAAGCTGAACATTGGTTATACACAGATGATATAAAGATAGGAAAAACAGACATTGAGGACTATAAAGGTGGGGAGAGCAGCAGGGAAAGAGTTGAAAAACTACCTACTAGGTACTATGCTCCCTACGTGGGTGACAGGTTCAATTATACCACAAACATCAGCATCACACAGTATATACTTGTAACAAACCTGCACATTCCCCCCAAATCTAAAATAAAACTTGAAAATAAATAAATAGATAAAAGAATCCATTGGCTATTTATTCACATCAAGTCTGCAATATTCAGTGTGACCTACAATGTCTCTGCCTACCCTGACACTTTTCTGTCCCTCCAGATGTCGCAACCCATTCACAAAATGCAGATAACTTGTCTTTGTCTTTTTTCATCTGATCCTCAAAACCATTTTTCTCTTTAAGGACTTGGGGCATGCTGTTCCCCCTTTTTTTGGCACATTCCCACGCACCCCCACACAAAACTCATCATTTGCCTAGTTAATTCTGCTACCTCCTAATAACCCATGAGGTAAGTATGACTTTTTAGACTTGTTCCTGTATATGTCTTTTCTGGGTTTTAAGATCATGAATGCAACAGGAAAGGGGCAGTCAGAATTCAAACTCAGTTTTCTCCGATTCCTTGGTCTCTCTTTTTTCTTTCTTTTTATTTTTTATTTTTACTGGATAACACTGTCATAACATTGTAGGCCATACTGAATATTACAGATCTGATATGAATAAATAGTTTCAAAACCAATAAATTATTTTATTTATTTAATGTCAACGTTTATTTTAGATTCAGGGGTACCTCTGCATGTTTGTCTCTCTTTCCAACATTTATATGTAAAGGTCTGACATTGTGAATAATTTTTTATTTATAAAAACTGTTTATCAAAATGTTAGATGTCATTCTTAAGGCCTGATACTCCTTCATTTTTGTGCTAAGTTGACCTTCTACAAATTCCCTATCTGAAAGTTTAGTTGAGCCTTCATGGTGTTTTGGCAACTCTTTCATTTGTCCCTTGATGATTCTAGCTCACATTACTCCGACTCTCTCTGCTCAAGTCTTTATTCTTTGGCAATTAATCATGTGCAGTCTTGCAACATCCCTCGAGTCTCTGTGTGGTACTACTTAGCTCTTTATTGTTATTAAATTCTTGAATTTGTTATCTCTGATTGACTTCACTAGGCTATAGGTTTCTTGAGGTTAAAGGAGAATATTTTACAAATAATTGGCAATCACTATCATTTGTGTGAAATCAGTGTATAAAATTCTTCAATACACATTGTCACATTCATTTTTCCTAACAGTTTTGTGAGAAGGCAGGGAAGGAAGTAGAGATTGTAGAGATAACAGACTTGTGTACAATCTTCACTTTTAAGGAGCAAAAGCAGGTCTTTGACTTTCTGATTTCATGTTTTGTCTTCTTTTGTTTGCTTGCTTTTCTCACCACAACAAGTTGGCTTACACATGCTTCCATAGTGTTTAGCACAGTGTCTTTTGTTCAAGAAATACTTAATAATCCTGTGTGGATTGATCTTATATTTTAAATAAAATAAAGTAAGAATCATTAGAGTCTGGATCTGCATGACAAACATCTGTATGAAAAATAAACAAATTAACTCAACTGCCTGGATTCTTCCAAAATGTCAATATTTGGTGTCGAGAAAACAAATCATTTGGCAGAGTTGACAGAGCTTCCCTCACCCCTTTTTTTTTTTTTTTTGACACTTATGGCTTAAATGATGCAAAAACTGGAGAACCCATGTGTGAATGAAAGTGATTTTTACAAATTTCTATTTTTTCAGGACCTTGTATGCCTCTGGGATTATTGTAGAAAGAGTCAACAGCTCTGCTGGACCCTCAGCTCATGGCCAGCAAAGGAGGAGTTTAGAGACTGGGAAGTCAGAAACATGTGGTGGTTCCAGGCCTAGGCAAAGCAGGGTAACAATAATAGTCATTTTTCATTTTCCAGTCCTTGGTGTCTAGAGGACTTCAGGGAATTTAACAAAATATACATAGAGCCTAGTTCTGAAAACAAAGCAACATATCCCTGGCCTGAACAAAGCAAAGCCCAAGGGAAAATAATAATAAACCCTTTCCTTTCTTTACCACCAACATTACAAATCATCAGCAGTGACACTGGAACAAAGAAATGAGAGGTTATGAGAAGGAGAAAGGATGAAACAAGAGAAGAAATTAGAAAATAAATATGCATGGCCTCGTTAGGAATTGCTTCTAGATGTAGGTAGAACATGAGTTTGACATAAAATGCCAGCCCCTGTCCCCAGACACATATAATCGCACACACTCCCAACCACAAGAAAATATCTCTGAGTTATAAGCTAGTTACATGAAAATAAAGAGGAGGAAATGAACTGCCAACTGTCTGTTATGGTCACAGGAATGGATAGTTGACTTGTTTACTAAGTAATATAACGTGTAAATAACTAAAAGATACTCACTATGTATTACCAAAAAAGCAGGTTATAATAAATGCATGTGTTTTATTCCACTTTGTTACAAATGTGAATATATATGTACAGACATATGCAGGCTAGAATTCATTAAAATATAACCAATTCTTTTTTACATGTTTGGTGGTAGAAATATCTACATTATTTAATTTTTTCCATTCTTATCTAAATTTAATATTTTGTCTACATAGTCATTTATTGCTTCTGTAATAAAAGCAAATACATTATTAAAGACTTAAAAATATCAGTGATTTATGGCAATCCCACACTCATATAGAAATTCAAAGTAAACTGGTATACAGAGATTTCATCAATTGGAGAGACACAAAGTTGTGGTTAAAGAGAAATTTCTACCTTGAAGAAAGGCTATTTTATCAGCAATCTTAGTATCTCTTTCAGTGATAGACACCCCCACTTCTGCTAATAGTTTACAGTCAAATTCTAGCTCCAAATTTACCATTTATGTGTCTTAGTTTATTATTCTTGCCTACCTACATTTCTGCAAATGGAGCTAATAACAGTACTTTACTTCCTTGAGCTTGGTGTGTATTAAATGAGATCGTCTATGTTCAAATCCTTGGCACAGTGCCTGACAAACTAATCACTCAATATATGTTAGCTAATATTATCATCATTGTCGAAATTGCCACAATCATCTTCAGAACCGTTACTTTTTCCTAAAAGAACTTCCAGTTCATGTATCCAGATTAGACTTCCCATCTTTTCTATTTACTTATATATCTCAACAACTATTCAGCATCCTGCTCTTCAGTAAACCAATTTTTCAAAAAATGGAACATTCTGATAATAAATGTATAAGTTTCTATTCTCAAAACTAAGCTGCAGGAGGTTCCCATGTCTGTGAATGGTAATAGCACTCATCCAGATGCACTGGCCGTAACCTTAGAAGACATCTTTTTTCTGTCTTACTTAGTCCTACTTATATCAATTCTTTTTTTTTTTTTTCCAGAAAGATTCTCTTTCTTCTATCCTACTTATATCAATTAAAAAAAAAAAAAGAGTCCTACCAAGTGAGATGTGTTTTAAAGCCAATGTTACCGTCAAAATATCCCTCAAGTCTACTCACCTCACTCCATTTTATCATCACCCTTCTAGATTATTCTAACACAGTTTCTCACGTCGACAAGAGATTCCCAACTGGTCCCCTTAAATTCCTTTGAATGTATTACTTTCATTCGGGAAAAGTGATAATTTTAAAATGCATGTATGCTCGTATTAGCCCTGTGCTGAAAACTTTTGGGTGTCTGCATACTGCTTTAACGAATGATCAAAACCCTGATCAGTGACCTGCAAGGCTTAACCCCTTCTTACCATTTCTGGTTCCATTAATACTGTAGCAAATTCTCCTTCTTTAGTCAATTGTGCTCTGTTTGCATTGGCATTTTGTTAGTTTCTCAAGCTGATCCGTAACTTCCTACTGTAGGTTACTTAGAACATTCTTCCTCTCCCTGCTCTCCTCATATCAGCCCTGTTATTTCCTTATTTCCTATGCTGCCTACCTAAACTCAGCAGATGCTCTTTCTTATACTTCACCGAGAAAATAAAAGCAAACAGATGGGAAATCCCTCTACTTTCTTGTAATCAAAGATCCCAACTTCCCCACTTTTGTGTCTGAATTCTTTGATTTTCTTCCTGTTATAATGTGTGTTAGAACAACTTCACCAGTTCTTTGGTCCTTCAACTTTCTTAGGAAACTCTCTATAACCCTTTTATTCAGCTTCATCAGCTTCTGCCTTTAACTGGTTTACTTTCAACAGCACACACATAAGCTCTACAGTTTCCTATCTGAAAACATATTTAAACCATCACACTCCCTTCAGCTACTACCCTAATTCTTTGTATCCCTTTTTTATAGAAAAGTTGTTTATATTACTGACTTCCTGGGGTGCTACATTTTAACCTTTTACAAACAGGCTAACAGCCTTCACTCCTTCACACCCAACAGAAAATGAAACTGATACATGACTGAGTGTCCTTCTCAATCTCTTTCATATCTGTTCTCATCCTTCGTGTCATCTCGGAAGCAATTGTTATAGACAAGCACTCCGTCTTTTTAAAAGCATTTTCTTCTCTTTGTTTTCAGGCCAATATATTTTGGTTTTCCTCCTACCTCACTGAACAATCCATCTCAGTCTCTTCCTGGCTGTTTTTTCGCGCAGATTCCAAATGATGGAACCTTTCAGAGCTGGTTTTGACATTCTGTTTTCATTTATATTTAGCTATCCTCATTTAATTATATGACAGATAACCTATATCAACCACTCACCACAATTCACAGGAGTTTTGTCCATAATCTTAGTTCTTTCCCACTTTTCTTGATGTATATGTAGCCTGACTGACATAGGCCACGGAAATTTGGCTTACACAAGAACTAAGGTGCTTCAAGGGAACTCAAGGAACGAGCCACATGGTTGCATGAGTTGGGAATAATAATTCCCAACAGTAGCTTTTCTGAGTGTCTTCATTTATCTCTCTCATTTTCTCATGAGAATAAGCTGGGAATATTTGCCAGTCTTTATAGGTCCTGGGAAAGTAAAAAGATTTCTGTTGGTAAAGGGACTTCAGCCTTTGGTTGAGAGTAGAACACTGTAATTGACTCTGTAACGAGACTGCTATCTCTCTAAGTCTTATGACAAGAAAGGAGATGGGGAATGTGAAGTCTCCCGAGAGAGAATTTGAGAATTCAGAAATAAACACTGGATTATCCTAAAGGCCCACTAACATATTTTAACTGGAAAGGACGTAGTATCTATACAGATTACAACAGGAAAGCTTAGATTTTTTTTTCTCATAAAATCCTAAGGTTTCAGGAAGGGTAGAAAATTCCCTACATAGCTGGAGAAAGATTCTAGAGCCACTTGGCAGAGTCATATGAGGAAAACCAGTACAGGACTTCCTAATAGAAACAGTTTTTTCATGTGGGGTCTATAAGTGACCTTGAGGCATTATCCCCTTTGTGTGGATATGGGGAATTGTAGGGTTCTGCAGTGGCCGCAGTTTGCCTGTTGCAGACTAAATAATAAATGATACATGGGAACTTTCCTTTTAATGAAATTTTCCTTCTGATACTTTGCGATTAACAGGAATTTAAGTGGAGAGACTTTCCCAGGTTACTGTGCTGTAGCCAAGTCAAATGAGCCACGCCATCCTAATGAAATAAAGAAAAAGTCAAAGAAAACAGGCCCTTTATACCAACGACGGCTCAACTACATGAGAGCTGAGCAGATGTGGTTTGGACTACATAAAAGAGGGGAAATGAGGCCGGGTGCGGTGGCTCACACCTGCAATCCCATCACTTTCGGAGGCCAAGGTGGGCGGACCATGAGGTCAGGAGTTCGAGACCAGTCTGACCAACATGGTGAAACCCCGTCTCTACTAAAAATACAAAAATTAGCCAGGTGTGGCGGCGCACACCTGTAATCCCAGTACTCGGAGACTGAGGCAGGAGAATTGCTTAAACTCGGGAGGCAGAGGTTGCATTGAGCTGAGATCCTGCCAGTGCACTCCAGCCTGGGCGACAGAGGGAGACTCCATCTCAAAAAAAAAAAAAAAACAAAAAAACAAAAGGGGAAATGAGACCTCTGAGATTCAAAGGAGGTTTAAGTGACAATAGTGTCTCCATCTACATTTTTAAATTTAATTGTATTTATTAAGTTTTATTTTATTTTTAATTGACACAAAATAATTGTATATGTTTAAGGGATACAATGTGATGTTTTATTACATGATATATTGTGTAATGATCAAATCGGGGTAACTAGTAAAGTCATTGCCTCAAACATTTGTCATTTCTTTGTGGTGAGAACATTCAGAATCCTCTCTTGTAGCTATTTTGAAATACACAGTATATTCTTGCTAACTATAATCACTGTACTGTACAATAGAACACCAGAGCCTATTTCTTCTATCTAACTGTAACTCTGTCCTAGTTGACAACCTTTCCACCTCTCTCCCTTTTCTCCCCCTTATCCAGCCTCTGGTAACCAGTATTTTACTCTCTACTACACTAAAATCAACCTTTTTTGATTCCACATATGAGTGAGATCATGTGGTATTTGTCAGTTCGTGTCTGGCTTATTTCACTTAACATAATGTCCTCCAGATTTATTCATGTTGGGACAAGCAACAAAATTTTATCTTTCTAATGTTCGTGTATATTTTTAAACATAATCTGCAGTTCAGTTACTTTAATGGATTTAAGGAGCAGATATTAGAACTGTTCTCATTACTAGTCAGGATACTTTAACATCAAACAATAATTACACATTTCAAATTTTCTGTAGTAATAATTTTGTTGATGTTTACATATATGAGAAGAATACCAAGGTGAGATCACAAAAATTGAAGTAGGAATTATATAAATCAAAATGTGAAGAAATGGAACCTAACACTCAAAACATCAGATAATATTCCTTCTCTCCCTCCCTCATCTTTGCTTTCTTTGCCTGCTGACCTCATTCTTCCCTATGCAGACAGATTTCTTCCATGTGGCAGGATATCTGACTACTGGCAATCTCGTTTTAGCAGCCCTAGAAGAACATAAGAACATAATTTCACCAGCATCTATATCCATCTCAGGAAGGTGCGTTATCAGCCCAGAACAGGCCATTTCTCCTTCCTTGCTTTGAAGCAATCATTATTGCAAGATATATCCAGTGCTATAATTGGACCAAGCCTGCTCCATGAACATATGGAAGAAAGTGGATATAGAGTTGGCAGAGCAGATTTTAAAAAGAAATTGTCAGCTACCATAGACTATGGTATTCTACATGACCCCAGGCATAAAATTGTAAAAAGAAACTACAAGGAATGAAATTTCAGCACAATACTGTGTTTAATGCCTTTTTGCAATAGTAAAAATTGGGTAAAGATATTTAATTTAGTAACTTTCTTAAGTTAGTTGCCCATCTCTAAAGCTGTTCAAACAAAGGCTAGAAGATAAGTTCATAGCAATGTTTGAAGAACAGCATTTTTTTTTTTTTTTTTTTTTTTTGAGACGGAGTTTCACTCTTGTTACCCAGGCTGGAGTGCAATGGTGCGATCTCAGCTCACTGCAACCTCCACCTCCTGTGTTCAGGCAATTCTCCTGCCTCAGCCTCCTGAGTAGCTGGGATTACAGGCACGCGCCACCATGCCCAGCTAATTTTTAGTAGAGACGGGGTTTCACCATGTTGACCAGGATGGTCTTGATCTCTTGACCTTGTGATCCACCTGCCTTGGCCTCCCAAAGTGCTGGGATTACAGGCGTGAGCCACCGCGCCCGGCCGAAGAACAGCATTTTAAAATCATGCATCATTGAGCTTCCTGAGATATGGAGAGGCCATTGAGATTCACACAAGATGGCAGAAAGGGAGAACTTGTCCCCTACTGTGATTCAACAGGAGCATTTCTATTGATCTATTTTACATGCTGGACTTTCATGTATAGTTTTGAGTGGAGTTATCAACTAAAAGTAACAAAGCCACTGTAATAACTCTGGTAGGTGCTCCTAGATAGTAGATAGGATGAGATAGGCTTTAAATGCTGATATTATCTTTATATACAAAAAGAGATCAAGAAAGATCTTTAATGATAGAGTTCTATGATTTTATGAGCTTCTTGGGGGAATTGGAAAGTACTAACAGAAATTTCAGCATCTGGCTACATTTGGGGGATCAATAAATTCACCTACTAGAGGATTTTGATATTCAGTTCTCATGAAGCTAGTCAAAGGATGCTCCATTAATCGTTGGGGTTCGGTGCTTATTTCACATGTCGTGGCTTCACATTCTAATGGGTACAGCCCAATCAAACTGTCAAATTAAAGCTATTTTTTGATTAGACAGAGCCTTGGTTATGTGTTTTGCTAATGAAGAAACTGAGTTAATTGACTTGATTGAAATTTCACAGGTAGTTAAGTCTATGGTTTAGTTCATTCACTGCTTTTATGATTTTCTATCTGTTTATTTTGCTCTTGTTGCCCAGGCTAGAGTCCAGTAGTGCAATCTCAGCTCACTGCAGCCTCCACCTCCTGGGTTCAAGTGATTCTCCTGCCTCAACCTCCTGAGTGGCTGGGATTACACGCACTCTCCACCATGCTCGGCTAATTTTTTGTATTTTTAGTAGAGACGGAGTTTTACAATGTTGGCCAGGCTGGTTGTGAACTCTTGATCTCAGGTGATCCACCCGCCTCAGCTTCCGAAAGTGCTGGGATTACAGGTATGAGCCTCCATGCTCAGCTTCTTTTACGGTTTTTTAAAAAATAGGATTTTAGAGTTAGGGAAGGAAGAAAAAGGATAAAAGAGGCAATCCAGCTAGGCAGGTAGACCTGAGAGTGTTGAAATTCCATATTCCCAGACCAGAAAAAAGAGATCTGGTTCAATTCCATTCACTGATTGAATTAATTATTCAAAGTCTTCTCTTGCTATACTCTCTGCTTGAGCCTGGTGTACAAACATGGATAAGATGACCTTTTGTTCCTACTAAATTTTCATCTGTTGAAGGAGAGATGTTAAACATAAAGACAGATAACATTTTATCTATTCAACTTTTTTTTTTTTTTGTAAAGAGATCATGAGGGGAAAAAGACAATTTCTATAATCAAGAAATTTTAAATATTTACAAATATATGTATCTGTGCTAGCAAGTGTAGTTAATATTTTTAAAGTTACACTGTAATAAAATGCACTGTATAGTACAATAAGCAAATGCTCTGAGAGAAGAAAGGGTAGACTTTTTTTTTTCCCTTGAGGATCTGTCGAAAATTCTCAGAAGGTGCAGCATTGCCAATTAATGAAGAAGGAAGAACTATATTTTGCTGCATCATTTAGGAATGATCCTAACAGCAGGAATTTCTGATAAGTTGACCACTTAGTGCAGATGATATTTGATATCTCTCAGCAGTTGGGTTAGTAATGGCTCTTAATTTACACCAACTCTGTTAGTTCATAGACTCAGACATCAGTAGTGCACTTGAAAATGGCATTGCAAATCACACATATTTACCCAAATTATATAGACATATTCAAGACTGCTGCCAGACACCTTTATTGCTTTTCCCATACACAGTGGTTTTGAGCTCTTCCAGAATGCACTGGGATTAACTTTTTGACTGTGTATGTATATGTTGGAAAGAGTAGTGGTGGTTAGCATCTAAGGGAATACATACAAAATAGCAGCACTTTTCTCCCCATTCATTAAATATATACTTACTGAATATTTACTATGTGCCAAGTACCATGCAAGACACTTGAAAGTATGATGAAGAATAAAATAACCTTCCATCTCTAGGAGCAAACAGTTCTCTTTAAACTCTCTTTCTACATATGTATTATGTATGTATGTGATTATATATATCTATATATTATGTGTGTGTATATATATATTATTTTTGTATACATTTGCTTTTCAGACATATATAGAACTATGTATGCATACTTTAATTTTTTTTTTTTTTTTTTGACACAGAATCTTGCTTTGTCACCCAGGCTGGAATGCAGTGGCACGCATGATCTTGGCCTACTGCAACCTCTGCTACCTGGGTTCAAGCAATTCTCCTGCCTCAGCCTCCTGGGTAGCTGGGATTACAGTCACATGCCACCACACCTGGCTAATTTTTTGTATTTTTAGTAGAGATGGAGTTTCACCGTGTTGGCCAGGCTGGTTTTGAACTCCCATCCTCAAATGATCTACCTGCCTTGGCCTCCCAAAGTGCTAGGATTACAGGCATGAGCTGGCATACTTAATTTTTCTTGGTCATTGTTCCTCTAAGTTGTGATTAGACAATTTGTCCAATCACTGGACCCCAAAGACAGCTCTCGTTAGGTGCTGGTCAATTTATTAGGTGCTGGGTCTCTAATTTATAAAGCCCTTTTCGGTGGTGTTTGTCAATTCCCATGGAGTAAATATTTTCACCATCACTGATTTCTAGCGTCATATTGATGCCACTGAACATAAAGTTACGACAAGATATGCACAGTCCGCTCTTGCTAGATGGTAGAAGCTGACTTCAACACTGCATTCTATGAGATGGATCTGACCCAGACTGAGACGTGTATCCAAGGGAGAAATAAGGAAGCCACCTTTAAAAATCATGCCACAACACAGGAAATAAATTGTAGTCAAAATTATGAATACAAATACTAGAGACATATGATCATATATTTTTAAAAGTACAATTAGATCTTTTGACTTTCTTGCTAGAAATGTCATTTCTTACCAATGATCTTAGGTGAAAGCCCAAGATCTTTACCAAGGCCCATAGTCCCTGCATAACCCCGTATTCACTCCTCTTACTTTCTGTAGTCCCTTAGCTTCTTGCATTTTGGTAATGTTATGTCTGCTCTTTTCTGCCATAAGTCTTTGTACTAGCCTTTCTTTCTATTTGAATGCTCCCTTGTTCTCCACCCTGCCTCAGGTAGATTTGTACTAGTTTTTGGGTCTCAAAAAATGTCTCTTCCTTAGAGAAGATTTCTTAGCCTGTCCCCACCCAGTACCCCATGTCTCCTCTTATATTATATACTGTATAATAAACCTATAATGTCTGAAGTTTTCCTAATAGCACTGACAACAACTCTAAGTAAGAAATGTGTGAGTCTGTCCCCTGCTAAAATGTAGATTGATAGGCACTGTATTTGTCTTATTTACTGTCCAATCCCCAGTGCTCGCCACAATGCCTAGTGTATGTTAGGAATTCTATTAATAATAACTGAATGAAGGAATGACCAAAAAAGCAGGAATTTATTAAATTCCCAAATTGACCAGTAGAGAGTTTCAAACAATTCTAATAATTTCCTTCCATCTCAACTTTCTCTAAAAAAGAAGTTTATTTGTATAGTTATTCTGACATAGAGTGATCAGGGAAAGTAAGCCTCCAAACCTAAAATAGTCATTCACCCCATAACAATGTTTTGGTCAATGATGGACTGCATGTACGATGGTGGTCCCATAAGATTATAATATGATATTTTTACTGTGCCTTTACTATGTTTGTTTAGATATATTTAGATACAGAAATACTTACCATTATATTGTAATTGCCTGCAGTATTCAGTACAGGGACATTTGTACATGTTTGTAGCTTATAAGCGATAGGCTATACCATACGGCCTAGGTGTGTAGCAGGCTACACCACCTAGATTTGTGTAAGTACCCTCTATTTTGTTCCCACAATGACAAGACTGCCTAACACACATTTCTCAGAATGAATCCCCATTGATAAGTCCCTTAGTGTCTTGCATTTTGGTAACCTTATGTCTGCTCTCTTCTCCCATAAGCCTTTGTGACTAGCTTTTTTTTTTTTTTCTGTCTGAATGCTCCCTTGTTCTCCTCCCTGCACCAGGTAGATTTGTATTAGTGACATGTACAAGTGACACATGACTGTCATCATGTTGGCTCTTTCTTGAGCTAGTTGGGGAAGCAAGTAAAACAAGTAACTAAACTTATTTCGGAAGCATAGCTGTGCTGTTATGTTTTAAACAACTACGGTTCGAAACATCTTAAGAGCCTCATATCTTCTGCTTCTGCAGTGTATAGTGGCTTAAACAAGTGATATCATATGTATATATTTTTTTTCTGAGATGGAGTCTCACTCTGTCACCCAGGCTGGAGGGCAGTGGCACAATCTTGGCTCACTGCAACCCCTGCCTCCCAGGTTCAAGTGATTCTCCTGCCTTAGCCTCCCAAGTAGCTGGAATTGCAGGCGTGTACCACCATGCTTGCTAATTTTTGTATTTTAGTAGAGATGGGGTTTCACCATGTTAGCCAGGCTGGTTTTGAACTCCTGACCCCAAGTGTTCTACCCCCCTCAGCCTTCCAAAGTGTTGGGATTACAGGCATGAGCCTCTGCTCCCAGCAGATATCATCTTTCTTTGTAGATTCTGCCTATGCTGTCTCATCAAATTAATCACTAAGAAAGAGGTCTCAAATGTCTGAAAACTTTTTATCAAACCTCCTCTTACTTCTGTGTATCAAAGAGGAGGTGCCTATCACTACAGGGCTGGTGTTGGAGGGGGTGTGAGTTTGGAGAGAGGGGGTGTATTTGAAGCACAATAAGGACTTTGAAAGTCTTAAAGACCTCTAGAGCAACTTGAGTCCTCTCAGGCCCCCAGCCCAGGGTCCTTGGACAGTATCCCCTGCTGTAGGTCAAAACAGGGAAATATAGAATTTGCCCGGCAGAACATTAAGAGGGTTTTGAGTTTCACACAAACACGTGAATATTATTACCCCCAGCACACTTTGATTTCTACAGATCTCAGTTCAACACTCTAGAGGCAAAGCTGACTTGAAATAGATATGTTTTTCATTAACTTCTTGTTCTCCCCTTGTGATTTGCCATCTCTTTTCCTGAGCAGGTTTTCTCCTATGAGATTAGAATTTGGAGCTTGAATTTCTAGCATCATCTATCCAGATGAAATTTTTTCTTCTTTCAGCTTTGTTTCAAAGCTCTCTTAGTTTCCCAGCTGTACAGAGTGCTCCTTCAGGCCATGTGCCATCTCCATCCCTCACTGTATTTACAACTCCCTCAGTCTGCTTACTTCGTCTCTACAATCTCATTCATCCTTCTTGCATTACTGCTTGAGTGCTTGGGAATATGGTTTTGATTAGGAAGCTCTGTTTTACCCCTGGTGTTCACATACTGGCTTTCAGTATACCAGTCCACTTTTCATTGCTGTCTTCCTCTGGTCACAGTTTGCCTTGTTAAAGCATAATGATCTCATCTTCGACTCTTTAATGGCCTGACCCCATTTCTTCCTCTGAACCATATTACATAATGGGTGACATTATTTATGTTTTCCTTCTCACCCCTGTGACATGCTTCAGGCTTTCCTTTTTTCCATGGACTGGATCAGAAAGCACAGGCTACGCATGTTGTGAGTTAATTCTTTCTTTCTGAGTGACCCATTTCATGGTTCTGCAGCATCCCTCAAATCTACATTCACTGGAGTCACAAATACAATTTTGCCAAGGAAATCAGCCAGGTTGGATAACTCTGGATTTGGAATAAAATCTATTGTTAGGTTAGAAAGAAAAAGAAACTGTTGCATCTTCTCCTCAGTAAATTGGGGAGGGAGAAGCTGTGACTTTTGTTTGTGATGCCCAAACTTCAAGGCCACATTGGAGCAAAATGTAGAAAAGAAGACTTGAAGCAAAAAGATCTGGTTTCCTAGTCTCCTCCTGGGTCATTGCTTGAGTGACTTCCTCAGTCCTGAAGCTCATGTTTCATCTTGTTTTGTCTTAGTCCGTTTAAGCTGCTATAACAAAAATACAATATGTAAATATTTATTTTCCACGGTTCTGGAGGGCAGCAAGTCCAAGATCAAGTTGCAACAGATTTAGGGGAGGACCCACTTTCTGGTTTATAGCTGCCTCTTGCTGTGTCCTTACATGGTAAAAAGCCATATCAGAAATATCTCTGGGGTATCTTTTATAAAGGCACTAGTCCTATTTATGAGAGCTCTACCCTCATGACCTAATCATCTTCCTAAAAACCCTACCTCCTTATACCGCTACCTTGCGGTTTAGGGTTTCACCCTATACATTTTGGGGGAAACTAAAACTTTCGGTCTGTAGCAAATGTTTATTTACAAAATGGATCTACTACTATTTTTTCAGTTTACCACAGACTTAATCAAGTAACTCCTGTGTATTTAAAAACATTTGGGAAACAGTAGAGTGGAGTGGTATGAGCATGAGATTTTCAGTCAAACTTGCCTGTAAAGTTTAGGTTTTGATTCCAGCATTTATTGGAGTACAACCTTGAATGAATTATTGAACACCTATAAACCTCAGTTTCTTTATCTAGAAAATCAAATTAACAAAAATTTTCACCTCACAGGACCCTTATGAGGGCTAAATACAATAATGATACTCAAGTACTTAAAAGACTGTTTCATGGTATATACTTACACTGGATGTTATTAATATTACTACTAACAACATCTTGTATCTCTATAACTTCTAGAGCAGTTTAAGAGAATGTAATTACATAGGATTATCTTTGTTTACATGCTCACTTCTCCCAATCAGACTTTAGACTACTTAGAACAGGGATCACGTCTTAACTTTCTCTCTTTAGCACCAAATAAGGGAGCCCTGAGATACAGAAACTTGAAAAAGTATCTTGACTTGAAGTGGAGGTGGGAGACAATACCAGTGTCTATGCATCTGAGCTTCTTCCAGCACAATTGCTGAATAATTTCAAGTCAAACAATTTCAAAGGGAGTTGAAAGTCAAATGTATCAAATGAAACTTGCTCTGTGCCATGGGACTGATTTTCCCTTTCCATTGTTTGAGGAGTTCTTCCCTGTTACTTTGATCCCCCCTTTGTTTCTATAAATCCAATAAAAATTTTAACTACAAAATTCATACACAGTCGCTCTAATGTTCCAATTTAGATGCAAAATGAAGTTAAAAATAAAAGCTACCCCTTTTCTTCCTTCTGGAAGTAAACACTTTTGATAATCTGGTATGTACCTTTTTAGATTTTTCTCTGTATGCAGAAGCATGTACTATTACATACATACCCACATACAGAGTTTTTTTGTTTTGTTTTAAAAATGGTATCCTACTATAAATATTCCTGTTTTATTTCATTTATATCGATAAATAATATCATAACTATACACAATGTGAACATAATCATCTACATCTCAGGATTTACTAAATAATTTTTTAAATTGGTTATGTTATTATCCAGCAATGTAATATATGCAGAGCTTAAACATTCAAATGCATTTTTAAGAATGGTACCCTGTACCCACTTCTACTATGTATGCTGACCACCATCATGACCCTTAAGCCAACTGTTCTCCAAAAGTAGCTTTTTTTTTTTTAAGCCAGTTTCTTCTTAGTTCCACATATCAGATTAATATCTCTATATTGCTATCTCTTGGCTCACAAGTTTAGATATTAACTATTTATATCCTATTAAAAACAAGGATTTTCATTCTCCTTTCCTGCTGCTTCATCAATACATAGATTTTGAAATGCTGTTAAATTTATAGTCCATATTATTGTTACTATGACAATGTAAACATTTGTTTTTCACTGCTGAACTACTTACTACCTAGTACCATGATAACTTTTTTAAAAAATAGCTTCCATACCTCCCTCTCTGCCATTTAATTACTATGTAATTTGCTTAATGTGTGATCATTGAGCTAAACCTTCCAACATCTTAAGTATGCCCTGTGAAATGCCTTTCAGTAAAATATTTTACAAACTTCAAACTGGCTATAGATTAGTGCAAAAGTAATTGCGGTTTGCTGTTAAAAGTAATGGCAAAAACCGCAATTACTTTTGCACCAACCTAATACGTAATGTACCAGTTCCACTTTTCACTAGAGGTGGGTCCTAGTGACCTCTTTTTTTCTGTTCCTATCTGAATCTGGGTTTGTCTATGCTTGCCACATCGTTTTTTGGGATATTTCCTTCCTCGGTATCCCAAATATTTCTATTACTTATATTATTTTGGGTTGTCTGTTAGTAGGAGCTCATGTCTTTTTTTCTTGATTTACTTAGTTATTATGATGAGACTTTTTTTGAGTAGATTCTTAAGAAAGTGTTCAAGAGGTAATATTTTTGATATTCTGCTTTTCTGAAAATATTTTTAGTCTATTTTTATTCTCAGTTGGTAGTTTGAATGGATATAGAATTCTAGGTGGACATTTAATTTCACTCAGACATTTGAAAGCATTGCTTTCCAGCTTCCATTATCATTTGTAGGATACTGTTCTTATAGCATATTTTTGTATGTGAATTTTAGAACTTTTGTATTGCTTTCAGAATCTTTTTATAAGCCATAATTATTGAAATTTCCCACTTAGTTGCTCTGGTCTGTGCTTTTACAAATTTCATCTTGTTTTCCAATTTAGTAGGCTCTTTCAGTTTGGAGACTTATGGCCTCAGTTATAAGATATTGTATTTTGTTATTTATTTGTTTATTTATCCACATTGTATTCAGGCATTTTATTCCTTTAACGATTATTTTTTGGACTTGGATACTTTCTGAATTGTTCTCTTCTCTTCTATTTTCTAGCTCCACTTTTTTGTTCTATTTTCTGGAAAACTTTGTCAGTGATTTCTTTCAATTTTTTTACTGATTTGAAAAAAAAAGAATTCTGTCCCTTTTTTTCCTTGGGGATTAATTTTTATCAAAGTTTCTGTTTACCCATAGCATCTTGTTCTTGTTTTATTGATGCAATATTTTCCTTCATGTGGATGAGATACAGACTATCATTTTTAAATAGTTCTCAGTTCTAATGGTCTTCATTGTTCTTCTTTATATTTCATACTGGAAACTTTCCTCCAAAATTTTGTGATCTTTGAGCCCTTAAAAGCAGAAATTCATTTTGGAGCCTTTTAAAAATAGAAATTCTACAAGTAAGCAGAATTTAGCAAGCGGTAGGCAATCAAGTGGACAGCTGGCATTTAAAAATGGCTTTTCCCAAATGTCCTTATTAATAGACCTCTTCTTTGGAGCAGTTTAGACTCTTGAAAGAAGGATGCCAATCTCCTGTGACTAAGGTAAAAAGAAAGGAGCCGAGGTCTTTCCTTTCACCTGTGGCTTCACCTCCTTTGTCTTTACCTTCAGAACTTCACCTCCTACCCTTTTTTGAGCTTTGTTTTCTTGAGTCAAGAGTGACCTTAATTCAATTTCTTCAGAATATACATCTCCGTTTTCATATGGAGAGAGAGCAGGACCAGTTATTTGCAAAGGATAGGAATGAAAATGACCACTTTCCTAGACATTTAAGTAATTCACCTGTTTTTAGCCCACTCTCTTCACCACCACCTTCTTATGCCTAGAGCCTCTCTTTTCTGAGATTGAGTGGCTTCTGTGGGGCAATCAGCTTGTTTCTCATTTGGTGTCCTGCTCTGTTCCTACTTTCTCTCTTCTAAGTTATTTCCCATTCACCTTTTCAAATTCTGCTGAGTCGTATATTGGGATCAAGTTGAAAACACTTAAACAGTCTTAAACAATCTTTAATAGTTTTATTAAACACTTAAATAGTCTTTAATAGTTTTACTGAAGACTAAAGATATCCTTCTGTTCTTGTAGTCACAAAAGAGAAAAGGGCAACGTCATTTCTGGTGATTTTGACTAATTTTGAGACTTCTGGATTTGCCATTGACGAGATATATCTTCTCCTATGATCATACAGTATTTGTGTATTAAAATAGAAAATATGACAATTTTTACCCCTGTTCATCTTAACATAAGTCAAGAAAGCTCTATCAGTTAGGCTTTGATGGCTTTAATGACTTAATTCCACAACTAATATGATAATTTATTTCATTATTTAAATTCCTTCTTACTTTTCTCTTACATCTCCTTGGCTGAAAAATAAAATTAATTAATAGTACAAAGTTCTATAAATAATATGCTATAATCATCAAGCAATTAAAAAAACACAAGAAATAATAACCAAAGTATTTTCATATAGTTTGCAACACTTAAACTTAAGACTTTCTCTTATGATAGGATTTTTAATATTTTATACCATGTCAATATTGTAAATTTAATGGCATAGAATATTTCATAAAATATAAAAAATTCACAATCATAACACTAAAAGTAATAGGCATACACTTAAAAAAACTACAAATAACCACCCATCCCCCAACACACCTACAGATAATAATGTTTACATATATTCTACAGCAGACACATATTAATTTTCACCTGTATTTTATTGGTACTTCTGTATACCAATGATACACTGGATTTTATATTTTAATTGTTATTAAGAAGAGAATTTCAGTGAACCAAGGCTGAATAAATGAGATATCCGTCCACACTTTCACTCTCACACCTGTATTACATTACTACTCTGAGTTGTTTATATCTGTTTTCTAAATGACTCTTTCTTACTCAGAATGAATTCCCTATACATCTGGAGGTAATCCTTGAGTGTTACGAGGCCACTTCTGTAAACTTATCTGCTTGAGGTTATTTATTCTTGGCTTGACCTTCTGTCCCCACCATGCATAGCTGCCACTCCCAGGTGACTGACAAAGGCATCCTGCAAATGGCACTTTCATGACTAAGCCCAGGATACTGGAGCTTTTTGATGGTCAATTGAAGGCCTTTCTTGCACTACTGATGCCTTATTGATAATGCGATGCCACTATGACGGTATAGTCAAAACAAAAATCTTCTAGATGGGCTATAATAGAAAGAATATGAATTTGTGATTTAGATAGAATCTAATGTCACTTCAGGCTATGTCACCTTTTGGTTAAGTGATCTTGAGAAAAAAATAACCTCTCTGACATTATTTCTCTAATTATCAAGATCTAGGGATTTTTCAAAGAAGATAATGCATGCATTGAGTGCTTAGCAGGTGCTCAGAAAATTGTAATGCATTCTGCTATTACTTGTAACTATGGCAGAGAACTTTTGTGGAGATATTTATATAAGGAATAAAGGAGGTTCTAAGAGGTCTTTGGACCTAAATATTCCTTCCAAGGGCTTCCATATATGCTAGAAATACATAGGAATCTTAATTCTTCATACATCTCCACAATGGACAAGTTGTTATATGATAATGATCTATATAACAAGTCTATGTATACTGTAGAAAGCATCCTCAGATACTCTTTAGAAGAAGCTATATTATCAATGACTTTTACAAAAGTATAGACTTAAGGTATGGAGATATTAATATACTGGATACAATGTATAACCTATTGGGTTGTTAATATTAGGTTGGTGAAAAAGTAATTCTTGTTTCTGCATTAAAAGTAATGGCAAAAACATCATTACTTTTAATGGCTAAAATGAGAATTACTTTTGTACCAACCTAATATAGTCAATAAATCATTGTGAGAAATTACATATTTCCTAAGTTATTGATCTGGATGATTACCTATCAAGTTACCGCAAAGTGCCATGAAGGAAAAAGACATAGAAAAATCTCATTTTCCTAGAGGAAAATGAATATGAAACACAAGGTCAACATGCCTGGGTAAGCTCTTTGGACAAGATAAAGACATTTCTAGAAAAGAGGAAGAATTGTAACAGTATGTGCGTGTTGGGGTAGCAGTATATATCAGAATTTGGTTTTGGCCATCCTTGAATACCAGCTTAGTTTAAATTATATTAGCCAGCTCTCCAGCCAAGTTCATTTTCTTATAACCTACTTCACTTTGGTATTATATGAGTCAGTTGGAAAAATATCAACCTGTAATGAACACTTCTCTAATACCTGGGATTTCTCTCTTGTGCCAACTTTCCTATGCCACTTTGTTGAATGCATTTTTCAACCTCTTTTTAGTGAAAAGAAAACATTTTAATAAATATTTTCATCTGAGTTAGCCCTAGAAATAAAATCTGTGTTTCCTGTAGTGATGGCAAAGTTTAGGTGAGATTTACTCAAAGATATGGCTGAGCTTCTTGAAGGACCACCAACATGTCATCGTTGCTGTGTCTTCTGCCAAAAAAGACTTTCTTTACATTATGAATTAAATAGTTCTCACATCCCAGAGTCTACTGTCAAATTGTATTGACTATGCTGCACTGCTCAGAAGTGATTTTCATTTGTATCTAAACTTTGATTTAAATCCAAATGTTTATATGACTCAAAATTTTAGTTTGATTATAATAAGTACTTTCACAGGGTTGGAAAATGGAAGCATTCCTTAATTTATGCAGATGTATATTTAATATAAGGCTTTCTCCAAAATGTTTTTCATACAGTTTTTTTGTTTTTGTTTTTGAGACAGTGTCCCGCTCTGTTGCCCAGGCTGGAGTGCAATGGAGTGATCTTGGCTCTCTGCAACCTCCTCTTCCTCCTGGGTTCAAGTGATTCTCCTGCCTCAGCCTCCCGAGTAGCTGGGATTACAAGGTGCCGACCACCATGCCTGGCTAATTTTTGTATTTTTAGTAGAGATGGAGTTTTGCCATGCTGGCCAGGCTGATCTTGAACTCCTGACCTCAGGTGATCGCCCACCTTTGCCTCCCAAAGTGCTGAGATTACAGGCATGAACCACCACACCTGGTCACTTTTTCCATAAACTTTTGGTGAAACCTTTTAATACAGAGATTTTTTAAAAGAGCTGTGATATCTCTACATTGTTTTCAAGATAGTATTCCTTCCCATTTCTCCCATTGTTTCCTATTATGTTCAAATGAAATAAATCTACTTGCTTCTCCTGGCCTCACATTAATGGCATACTTACATCTGCTTGGTAAGATTTCTCATAAAGAATTGCATGATTCAATTAAACATGGAAAGAAGAAAAGACGCTAGTTATAATACCTTTATGTCATGAAATTAGTTTGAAGGAAAACAAAAAGGTAGAGAAAAGCTTTGTTAAAGGATTAAGTTGGTTTTAGTAGTATAGGTAATAGGAAAGAACAGCCTAGGCACGGGAAACTTTATCAACAGAGGTAGGAAAGTTAGGAAAGTTATTCAGTGACTTCAGAGATACTGGTTAAAACTTCCATTATAATTTGTAGGTGATAGCAGCAAAAATAGAAACTACCACTTAAATGCTATCATTTACTTTATGCACAAAATCATTCATATATTTTAATCACATTTAACTCATTATAACATCATTTTAGATGAGTAATGTTTTTTTGTTTTCAAATGAGAAAATGGAAATTCTCTGAGATTACTTTGATAAAAGGTGATAATGAAATTCAAGAGAATCAGAGTTTTTTTTTATTTCTACAACAGCACAGAATTTGGGGACTAAATTTCGCTCTTGGTGAATCATAAGGGTAATGCATGATTATGAGCACCTCCTGAACACCACTCTATATTGAAAAGGAGAGGATATTTAAAGAGTGGAGTTTTTCACCCAAAAAGAAGTTTAATGCAGAGCAGACAAGAAGGACAGGACCTCTTCTACTGAGGCTCATTGAGAATATAACCAGTAAATTCTGGGAATAGTCACGGATTCGGTAAATCTCATAAGCCATATACCTGGATTTCACCAAGGAATTTGGCAAAAACTTTCATAATTTTTTTGGCAGACAAGGCTGAGAAATATGCGATGGATGATATAGTCAAAATCAGAGTTGATTTAAAACTTGTAATCAATGAGCTTTTAATAATGGTTACAAATGAAATAAATCTGTGTTCTCATCTCATATCTGTAATTAACTAAACACAAAGATCTTGAGAAAGTCATTAGCCCTTACAGACAGTATTGTCATTAGTTCATCTACAAAAGAGGCTGGAAATACATATTTCAGTGACCATGAGTAATATATTGAAAAGAGAAATATAACCAATGAAAAATGAAAATTTATAACTCTATTCCTAAAGAATTGTGTCTAGAATATAAAAATCTAGAATAAATTGGGACTTCTCTACATGATATAGTTGGTAAAAGATGTTCAGATTATGTTTGGTGCAGGAAAAATTAATTAGAAACTTTTAGCACCCCAGCTTAGAGGCACTAGAGTAACATTAAATGATAAACACAAGATGAAAGATTAAAAACAAAATATATATAAGATCTCTCTATTTATTATTTATTTCCTAAAGTGAACGGGCTTGGCTTCCTACCCAGCATTATCTCATTTCCCCTAAATTTCTTAATAATAAAATTCTTATATTAGATGTTCCTACTTTCTCCAAGCTTGTTCTCCTTATTCCTATTGGGTGGATACTAATTCATTTAGTCCATTTGGACTATAATGATACATGGATGGGATTGTGATATATGGGTGCCCAATCATTCTAGAGGGAAGGCTTAACATTCTTAGAAGAATTTCTCTCTTGCTCATTTTCTCATTCCTGTCTGTTCTCTCTCCAGTGTAATATGAATAAAAAACATGAACTGAGACTGATGGTGGAAGCCACCTTATGACTATAAGCAGAATCAGCCTCATGATGATGTTGATGCTATTTAAGCAATGGACTGGAAAGATATAAAGAGCAGGCAGACAGGATGGTAATGTTGAGACACAAATTAACAAATACTGAAGCCTGATCTACTTCTGAAAGTTATACATACCTTAATTATCTTAGGCAGTTTGAGTTGGAATTCCTGTTACTTTCAGCCAAGAGCACCTTAGCTGGTATACTCTGTGTTCTTTATCAAGGTAAATGATTATCAAACTGGAAGAATAACATACGTGTGAATAGGTGAACCTTAAAGTTCTAGGTATACCTGGGTGACCATGTTAAAGAATCCAGTTCTTTGGAATGAATTCAAGACTGGGTGCATCTTGGAATATGGACATAATTTATTCATGTGGTACCAAAAAGATAATGCAGGTATAGTCCCAGAATTACTATAGACAATTCTAGAAATCTTATAAACCAGAATGGGTATACATTCTAAAAATTACAGACTGTGTGTTTCTTGGGGCAGGCAGGGAGAAGTCCAGACTGAATAATAATAATAAGGATGATTTGAGATTGATTCTAAAGTGAGGTGATGATCATTATGAGCTAATCCTAATATCCTAAGTCAGGCCAAACTTACCTCATTCCCTTTCAAGAGAAGGGTAGCAAATTCACAGATCTAGTAAATCTCATAAGCAATATATCTAGATTTCACCAAGGAATTTGGCAAAGACTTGCATAATTTTTTGGCAGACAAAGCTAAGAAACATGTGATAGATGATACAGTGAAAATCAGAACTGGTTTAAAACTTGTAATCAATAAGCTTTCATTAATGGATAAATGCCAGCATGGAAGGAGGTATCACAGGCTTCTCTTAAGTGACTCATCTCATGTGATACTTTGTATCAACAATGAAGATGAAGTTATTGAAGACATCCTTCTTAAGATTGGGAGTGCTTTCCAAGTTGATTAAAAATGATAGCTGACCAGGCACAATGGCTCACGCCTGTAATCCCAACACTTTGGGAGGCTGAGGTGGGTGGATCGCCTAAGGTCAGGAGTTTGAGACCAGCCTGGCCAATGTGGTGAAACATGTCTCTACTAAGTATAAAAATAAAGAAAATAAAAATTACCTGGGCATGGTGGCTTGCACCTGTGATCTCAGCTACTCTGAAGGCTGAGACAGGAGAATCACTTGAACCTGGGAAGCAGAGGTTGGAGTGAGCCAAGATTGCACCACTGCACTTCAACCTGGGCAACAGAGCGAGAAGCTGTCTCAGCAAAATAAAAAAAAAGGGTAATGACTTAAAAATGAAAGGGTTCTAAATTCTAAAAAGACTCCATCTGCTCCAATGATTATCTTTTTTCATATGTTTGTTGACCACTTGTATGTCTTCTTTTGAGAAGTATCTGTTCATGTCCTTTGCCTATTTTTTAATGGGGTTATTTATTTTTTAAGTTCCTCATTGATTCTGAATATTATACCTTTGTTGGATGCACAGTTTGCAAATATTTTCTCCCGTTCTGTAGGCTGTTTACTTTGTTGATAGCTTCTTTTGCTGTACAGAAGCTCTTGAGTTTAATTCATTTCTACTTGTCAAAATTTTTTTTAATTGATTTTGAAGACTTAGTCATAAATCCTCAAAGCTGATGTTCAGAACGGTATTTCCAAGTTTTTTCTTCTTGGTTTTTTATGATTTGAGGTCTTACACTTAAATCTGTAATCCATTTTTAATTAGTTTTTTGTTTATGGTGATGGGTAGGGATCCAGTTTTACTCTTCTGCATATGGCTAGCCTACTATCCCAGCACCATTTATTGTATAGGAAGCTCTTTACCCATTGCTTATTTTTGTAGACTTTTTCAAAGATCAGTTGGTTGTAGGTGTGTAGCTTTATTTCTGTTTTCTCTATTCTGTTCCATTGATCTATATCTGTTTTTGTACTAGTACCATGTTGTTTTGGTTACTGTAACCTCGTACTATAGTTTGAAGTCAGGTGGTATGATGCCTATAGCCTTGTTCTTTTTGCTTAGTATTGCTTTGGCTATTTGGGCTCTTCTTTTTAATTCTTTATAAATATTTGGATTTTTTTTCTTTTTCTGGGGAAAATCATGCTGATAGTTTGATAGGAATAGCATTGAATCTATGGATTGCTTTGGGCAGTATGGCCTTTTTAATGATATTGACCCATCTACTCCATGAGCATGGAATGTTTTTCCATTTCTTTGTGTTATCTATGATTTCTTTTAGCAGTGTTTTGTAGTTCTTCTTGTAAAGATCTTTCACTTCCTTGGTTAGATATATTCTGAGGTATTTCCTTTTTGTGTGTACGGCTATTGAAAATGGAATTTGTTCTTGATTTGATGCTCAGCTTGAACATTATTAGTATATAAAAATGCTAATAATTTTGTGCATTGATTTTGTATTCTGAAACTTTACTAAAGTTATTTGTCAGTTCTGGGAGCCTTTTGGTGGAGTCTTAGGGTTTTCTCAGTATAGAATCATGTTATCCATGAAGAGAGATAGGAAAATACTCCTTATTTTCCTATTTGGATGCTTTTATTTTTTTCTCTTGCCTGATTGCTCTGGCTAGGACTTCCCCTACTGAATTGAATTAGAGTGGTGAGAGTGGGCATCTTGTCTTTTTCTGGTTCTTAAGGTGAATGCTTCCAGCTTTTGCCCATTTATAAAACGTCTGTGGGTCTGTCACAGATGGCTTTTAATATATCGAGGAAAATTTCATTGATGTCCAGTGTGCTGAGAGTTTTATCATGGAGGGATGTTAGATTTTATCAAAAGCATTTTCTGCATCTGTCATTTTCCTTTTGTTTTTATTCTGTTTATACAGTGAATCACATTTATTTATTTGCATGTGTTGAACCAACCTTGTATCCCAGGAATAAAGCCTACTTGATTATAATATATTAATTTTTGGATGTGCTGCTGGATTTGGTTTGATAGTATTTTGTCAAGAACTTTTGCATCTATGTTCATTAAGGATATTGGCCTGATATTTTTTTTTCATTGTTTCTTTGCCAGATTTTGTTATCAGACTGATGCTCTCTTTGTGGAATGAGTTAGGGAGGAGTCCTCCTCTTCAATTGTTTGGAATATTTTCAGTATGATTGGTATCATTGTATATGTGGCAGAATTTTATTATGAATCCACTGGTCCAGGGCATTTTTTTGCTGTTGTTAAATTTTTCATTACTGACTCAATTTCAGAACTTCTTATTGGTCTGTTTAGGTTTTCACTTTCTTCCTGGTTCAGTCTTAGGAGATTGTATGTTCCAAGAATTTATCCATTTCCTCTATACTTTCTAATTTGTGTGCATAGGATTTTCATATTAGTTTCTGCACATCTTTTCTATTTTTTGTAATAAGTTTTAATACCATCTTTGTCATTTCTGATTTTACTTACTTGGATTTTTTTTTTTTTTTTTGTTACTTGGTCGATCAATCTTATTTATTCTATTGACTAACCAATTCCTGTTTTCATTGCTCTTTTATATGAACTTTTACATCTCAATTTCATTTCACTCATCTCTAATTTTAGTTCTTTCTTTTCTTCTATGAGCTTTGGAGTTGGTTTGTTCTTTTCTAGTTCATCTAAGCACAATGTTAGATTGTTAATTTAATATCTTCCTGACTTCTTGGTGAAAGTGTTTAGCGCTGTAGACTTTCCTCTTAGTACTACTCTCACCACGTCCCAAGAATTTTGGTAAGTTGTATCTCTATTTTCATTCATTTCAATACATTTTTTATTTCTGCCTTAATTTCATTTTTCACCCAAGAGTTTGTCAGGAATAAGTCGTTTAATTTCCATGCATTTGAGTTGTTTTGAGAGATCTTGTTACTGGTTGTTTTTGCACTGTTTTTATTGCACTGTGTCCAAGAGTGTGCTTGGCATGATTTTTATTTTTGAAAAACTTTATTTAGACTTACTTTATGACTGATCATGTGGTCAATCTTGGTATATGTTCCATGTGAAGATGATAAGAATGTATACATACTCTGTGGTTGTTGGTGGACTATTCTGTAGATGTCTATCAGTTCCAGTTGGTTAAGTATCAAGTTTTAAGACCAGAATTCCTTTCTTAGTTTCTGCCTCAATGATAGCACTGTCCATAGGGTGTTGAAGTATGCCACTATTATTGTGTGGCTGTCTAGGTCTCCATAGGCCAAGGAATACTTTTTTCTTTTCTTATGAATCTAGGTACTCCAATGTTGAGTGTATATACATTTATAACAGTTAAGTCTTCTTGTTGAATTGAATGTTTTATTATTATGTTATCTCTTCTTTATTCTTGTTAGTTTAACATCTATCTTATCTGATACAAAAATTGTGACTCCTGCTGTTTTTTGTTTTCTGTTTACATGGTAGATATTTCTTCATCTTCCTACCTGGAGCCTGTGGATGTTGTTATATATGGAACGGGTCTCTTGAAAAGAGCAGATAGTTATAGCTTGTCTTTTATCCAGCTTGCCACTCTTTGTCTTTTACATGGGCATTTAGACTGTTTAAGGGTTAATATTGACATCTGAGATTGTGATGCCATCATCATGATGTTAGCTGTTGTTTTTTAGACTTGTGTAGCTGCTTTATAGTGTTTGTGTGTTACCTGCTTAAGTGTGTTTTTGTGGTAGCAGGTGCTGTTCTTTCACTTTCCTGTTTAGTACTCCCTTAAGTAACTTCTGTAAAGCTAGTCCAGTTGTAACAAATTCCCTTAGCATTTGCCTAAGAAGCATTGTGTTTTTCTTTCACTTATATAATTGTTGAATAGACGATTTTGTAAGAGCAAATGTCTGCTGGGGTAGACAATTAAATAAATGGGAGCTATCTCATAATTTTGTGTGAATAATTATGCTGGAAATTTACATGGATATGCTGCATGATTTATTCAAAAATGTGTGCCTCAAATTTGTATTTATTTACCTCCCTTTAATTCATGAGGTCATTACAATCTTTTTCTTAGACCTGTCTTTTCATCTGCTATTTTATGGTGGATGCAAGTCTTAGAAACAGAAAGCATTTACAAAACAAGTTATGAAAGAGTCCCAGTGTGGTACATAGTGAATGTGAAGAAAAGACTTAGGTTTGGGGCTTGATTCCTACATTAAGTTGCTATGTTACTTTTGCAAACTCCCTTCTCTCCTGTCAGCAGTAGATCTATGATCTGAGAAAACAGAATGAAGTTAGATCAACTCTAAAGTTTCTTTCAGCCCTAAAATTGTAAGTGACATTGAAGTTCAAAGAATAGGACTATTGGAAAAGGCAGTATGGTATTGAAGAACAAACTAGGTAGGTGTGGTTCACATTCTTGCTCTTCTGCCACCTGTGTGACTTGGCAGCAGTTAGTCAACTTTAGATAGGCCATATGGCATAGCAAGTAAGAACCCTGGGCCGAGGCTATTCTATTCATATTCTCGTTTTGCCATTGAGTTATGCTGTGAACTTGGACAGTATGTTTAAATCTTTATATTTTCTCCAAATTTAAAAGAGCACTTAAAACACATGGTGTGTGGTTTTTGCTAAACAAGTGAGCATTTGGAAAGCAGAACAATATGTCTGCCTTACACATACAGACAGACACAAACGTACACACACACGCGCACACACACACACCCACACACACACACACACCCTACCTATTATGCTAGCTGTTATTTTATTCACTAGGCTTCATGATTTTCTCATATGTAAAATTAGAATAATAATTCACACACTGTCAATTCACCATTTTTTGGGCTTTGGAGGAAGAATATATAGGGACTCAATCATAATCACTGCATCCACTTGCTGAGTGCCAAGTACTTGTTAGGCTGTAGCCTGGGTATTTCATACATCACTTTGTTTTTAGAAATTGAAGTAACTGGTGAAGGCGTCACAGAGGTGACTGGAGCTGAACTGTAAATGATTACGAAAATTTATTATTTTATTCTCTCTAAATATTTAGCCCATTATTCTTTGAATGTAAACTGTGTCACAGACACTGCTCAAGGAAAGAGATGAATAAGGCTAAGAACTCATTATTTATTTATCATATATTTTGGAAGAAGCCCCAATCAATATAAAAATAAACAGATGAATGCTGTTTTGGTAGTGAACATTTCTATAAAGTAAATGAAGCAATGCCAGGGAATCAAAACTGATGGGAGAGGGATGCAATGAGATTTAGAAAACTGTTAAAGATGAGATTTGTCAACTCTGAAGATTATTATGAGTATGTATTGAAAGAGGATTGTTCTTAGTATGTTAGTGCAAAGTTAAATAAATAGGTTTATTTGGACATATATTATTTTATAGCCACTTTCTTTTGGTGTGTAGCATGAACCATAATGCCTATGGTCTCCTACTCCCACAAATAGTCTCTTTTTCTTTCCAGATTTTCTGATGGGTGAATGATTCAAAATGTAGTGAACCCACATGGGGTTGCTATCTACACTGAGTCACATAAGGAAGGCATTCGACAATTTTTATGTTAGGGTTATATAGCCAGAGCCATAGACACCTGGAATGTTTTTTGGGATAGAAGTTTCAGGTGAGCTGTTTTGTTCAGGGTTTTGGGTGGATGTGGTTGTGATGGATCCATCTTCCCTTCAATCTCTCTTTGATCACATGAACATGAACACAAGAAAGTCTTCTGAATCTTGGGAGGGGAAATTAAACAGTTGGAAAATGAACATATTAGCTTTGATGCTGTGTCTATGCCATTTTGCTCCTCAAACAATTTCAGATGGGATGCATGTGAACATGGTGAAGACAAAACTGTCAAAGTATAAGTGATATTCAGGAAACTAAGGTGCATTCAAACCAGAACAGCTACAGAACATCTGGTACCAGTTTGCATTTTCGTTCAATTCTTTAATACTGGGTTTTACAGGAAGAGGAACACATTTTGAAGTCCTTCCCATGCTGGGGATATAGAGATAGGAAGAGCAGCTGCTTTTGTGGAAGAATAAATGAGAACTCATTTTTTTCTGAGAACTTCTATATGCCAGACATTACTTCAACATGCATTATTTCAAAGACAACTGCCTATATATAATATTGAAATTTGGAAAACAGTCTTTAGTGTGCAAATATTATTCATATTGTTCATCAGTGTAATCCTAACAAATCTGTTTTATAGGTACAGAGTGATCAAACATATGGGTTCTGGATTAGAATTGGTGAATTCGAATCCTAACTTTACTACCGTCTTGATGTGTGACTTTGGATGAATTTCTTTCGCCCTATGCGACATCATTCTTGTTTATAAAATAGGAATAAAGATGATATTGACTACCTATGAGGATTAAGTACTATAATACAAGTAAAGCAGCGGAATTAGGATAGTTGTTGGCACACAGGTATGCAATAAGGCTAGCTCATTTTATTATTCTAATATTATATCTAGGGAAAGAGGCTTTAGAAAATTGTCTTGCCCAAGAACATACAGATAACAGTTGGCAGTGTTTGACCTTGAGCTTTGTCTTCCTGACTCTAATTCATACTCTTGATTTTTGAGTACACTTTGCATTTAATGCCTCATGATTAACACTGAGGAGAGAAATGCAGACCTATCTCCTGCTTTGAAGACACTTTCCTAATCTTTCCTTTTTTGTCCTAACAAGCTATGGAGGAAGGGTACTGCCTTATATTTTACTTAACACTTATTAGATTTTATTTAAGAAGATTGGAAAGTTTTCACTGAATATGTTCAAAGATGTTTAAAGATTTTCACCAAAATTTCAAAAAGATTAAATTGAATGATGAATAAAATGGCTTTAGTTGATAACAGCTTTAATGTGGGAGACTAGCAGACGTCAGAGTATTCCCACTACTTTTGCAAACTGAAGACTTCTTGAACTGGACCAATGGAAGATACATGACAAACAGAGAGGCTCTTATGGAGCGAAGGAATAGGTCTAAGAGCATGGTATAAAGAAAGTACACAGCAGCATTTTCCCTTCACATGAATCTACTTCATTCTCTCTCCAGCACTCTTCAATGATCCCCATTGCCCAAAGCTTATAATCTAAGATGCTTAAAAGACACTGAAAGGCTTTCCAAGAACTGAGCTTCCTCACTTCATCTCCCATCTGTCTCCCACTCCTTTCACTCTCTGCTTGAGAAACACTGGACTGCTCAGCCTCACACTAGATGATTCTGTACATGAGTCATTGTTCCCCTTTGTCCTACTGCCTGGAATGCTTTTGACATCAATTATTTGCAAAACTGAAATCTACTGTCTCAACTCAGACTCCTACCTTCCAGGAGGCCTTTGCTGATGGAGTTAAAAGCCCATTCTCACCCACATAGCATCTTTATCATCGCTCTTATTTCATCATCCTAACTTTATGTGTTTTCCCCCTCCACTTCTTCATTTGCATTTCTGTCTTTCATGGGAACTTGTCCTTTTTCTTTCCTGCTGATGATCAGTGGCCACATCTCTCTAGTAATACATCAGATCACTGTGGGGAGCAGGCAGAGATCCCCCACAAAGCCTCACACACGTGGAGCCTGAAAGTAACAGTTCTCTCCTCATCTCCCCTCATTGCTTACCCAAACAGAAACATTTACCTTGGGAGATGAGATTTGTCAAAAAGGTAGACTACTCCTTTTTTAAAAAAAAATTATTGAAAATTATGTTTTCTCTTTCTTTTTTTGTGACTAGCAAGTATTTCTTTAGCAGGAAATTTTCAAAATCCCTGAAGCATAAGGGCATCATATAATATAGTATGCAAGTATCCTGTGACCTGATTTTAACTCAATTTGTCAATATATAAATTTTCTAGGGACTCACCATTAAGTTTATTGTCCAGACAATCCTCTTGTATTAGAAACACACTGACTGCCAATTAATCTCGTTACACATGGAATAAAAGGTCAATTCTGAGACTTACAAAAACCACTGATTCATTGAGTCTTAAATTTCTAAAGAGGTAGATCTACAAATGCTTAGATTTTTACTACTTTAAGCCAAATAGAAATCTTCTGTGAGCAAGAATGATTTTTGTTCCTTGTCCCTCCTCTGTTAGTGTCCTCTTTCTTCTCCTTCTCCCTACTCCTCTTCCTCCTCCTCCTGATTTTGCTTCTCCTCCTTTTCCTCCTCCTCTACTTCCTCCTCCCCCTCTTCATGCCATATATTACCTAAATGGCACTCAAGTGTTTTGACAATTTTAGTGATAAAGAATTGTACTACTTATTTCCCCTTAGAAGAGTTTAATACACAGATACTCAAATACAACTCCCATTTCTAAGATTTATTTCATAGAAAAAAGCTCTATCTAACTTCTATTCATCGTTAAAAACTTAACTCAGGTATCAGCTATGCAAGAATACATATATATGTATTTATCATATACCAGGTAGATTTAAATACACACACACACACACACACACACACACACACACACACGTATACACATTATATAGCTTATTTGTTATATACCAAGTAGATCTAAATATATATATATTTAAATCCCTGAAGCACAAGGGCGTCATATACTATAGTATGCAAGTATCCTATGACCTGATTTAGCTCAGTTTGTTATATAAATCTACTAGGGACTTCTATTTATATATATATATGTGTGTGTGTGTGTGTGTGTGTGTGTATACATAT
>NW_022436943.1:45369125-45500443 GCF_009761245.1 Sapajus apella
AAAAAAAAAAAAAAAAAAAAAAAAAAAAAAGAGAGAGAGAGAGAGAGTTGAAAGGAATTCTCTTAAAGTTTTGAGACTTCTCCTGAACAAGCTTGACAGAATTTATGCGTTCACAAGATTATTGGTTTCTATTGTAATTGTCTCAGAAAACATTGTACTTATCCTCACAGTATTGCCCTGATAAGAATATTCTTGTGACTTCTAATGACATTGATTTCAGGGTAATCTTATAAACAACCTCAAATATTACTTATTTTGTTAGCACACTTTGTTTTCTTTCTGACATACTACATTACTTAGTTCAGTAACCCACATTTATTCACAAGATGTGGATTAACTTTTGCCTGTTTGCAAAATAATATTCACCTAAAAAGAAAATGACTTATTTTTATTTTTATTTATTTATGTATTTTTTATTGTACTTTGGGATCTGGGATACATGTGTGCATCCTGCAGGATTGTTGCAGAGGTACATACATGCCATGGTGGTTTGCTGTCTCCATCTCCCCATCCCCCATCGCCTACATCAGGCCTTTCTCCCGGTGTTATCCCTCCCCAACCTCCCTGCCTACCCCAGTGTGTGTTGTCCCCTTCCCTGTGCCCAACTGTTCTCATTGTTTGTCACCTGCCTATGAATGAAAACACGTGGTGTTTGGTTTTCTGTTCTTGTGTCAGTTTGCTGAGAATGATGGTTTCTAGATTCATCCATGTCTCTACAAACGACATAAACTCGTCGTTTCTTATGGTTGCGTAGTATTCTATGGTGTATATGTGCCACATTTAAAAAAAATGATTTTTGAAAGCCTAGAAGGCAGTTCCCAAAAGATGTTGAGCAATTAATAGTATTAATAGAGTGAGTCTAACAGTGTCTCAAGGGAACTATTCTGAAATAGTATCTCTTGCTTAAGTGAAGAGCTTGGGTGTCCCAATACAAGTTAGACTCATTTCTAACTGACTCCAAGTTAAGAGAATATGCAGGTACTCTTCCTATTTGCATTTGACACCATCTTCTGGCAAGGCCTATAAAATTATGGCACAGAGTATGAGATAGGACATAATGTTTCATATATTGGTAGCAGACAATGAGATATCCTACATCTAGCTTACAAGGTTTTACATGGCAAGCCTGAATTTACCTCAGTTTGTTTGGAAATATTTTCTGCCTAACTGTGAAGTTGGCCTATATCCAACTTTACCCACTTTACTTTTTGCGTAAGCTAGAGATTTTCTGTATATTTCTTTTTCTGTTCAGTTCAACATCTGCTGATTGAGCACTCACTCAGCCAGCTGGGGCCCCAGACATGAAGACAAAACTGTCCTTTACCATAAAGAACTTAAAGGTGGTTGGGGAACCTGATGTTTAAACAGTTTTAATTTCTTAGAGTTTCAGCACTATGGTAGAGGGATGCAGTGGCTTATATGATGCAAGATCATTTATTTACCAAATACTTGCTGTATATGCACTATGGGGAAAGTACTAATGATATAAGATAATTGGATGGAATTTAGCTCCTAGGTGGAGTTTATGGAAAAGTGGAACATATAACGGATCTTAGTCACCAAGAAGAAAAGAACTCATTTGTTTCTCCAGAGTTTTCTCTTAGTTCAGATTGATCTGCATTTTAGGAAGAGTTTTGTATCTCTGGGAAACTTCTGTTTCTTCTGGTTCTAAAATCTTCTGACCCTTCTGAATTGCCATATAATTCCATGCTTTCGTTCACTGAATTCAAATCTCTTTCTCTCCTCTTTTATTCTCCTCCTTTTCTGAATATCTGTGGTTCTGTTTTCCTCATTTACATTCCCGGCTCTTATGGTGATCTAGTGCATGAAACTTCTTACAAGTGAGTCTATGGCCCAATGACTTAACCATTGTAGATTACATTTGAAAATACACAAATGACATTCTATCTATGGAACAAATATTAAGCTTTTTTTTTCTGGCTGTTGGAGTATGAGTATATCCCTTATAATTCAGAGATACAAATTGTTCAGTCTATATATGGTTTTGCATTTAAGATACATAAAAATTTACAAGCCAAAACCAAAAATGGCCCAAAGAAATTCCAAGCATTACTTTTGTTCCTTGTAAGATATTAAAGCACATGTGGCTGGTTGCTCTGTAATCTGAGTACTTTGGGAAGCTGAGGTAGGTTCCTTGAGCCCAGGAGTTCAAGACCAGCCTGGGCAATGTGGCACAAATCTCTCTCTACTAAAAATACAAAATTAGGTGAATGTGGTGGCATGCATCTGTAGTTCTGGCTACTCAAGAGGCTGAGGTAGGAAGATCACTTGAGCCAGAGAGGTCAAGGCTGCAATGAAACTAAGGTTGTGCCACTGTACTCCAGTCTAGGCAACAGAGTCTCAAAAATAAAAATAAAAATAAAATAAAATAAAACATATGCAATTTGTAACCTCAGCAACACTTTCATATCTCATTTTCTCTTTTCTTCATTTTTAATATACAATACTCAAGAGATTCCCTCACGTATGATCCTCCTTGCAATATCTATAAAATATTTCTATTTCCAGTCAAAGCAGCTTTTATTCTACCTCCTATTCTGTTCTGTTTCCCATTGTCTGTCTCTGTCTCTTTCCCTCCCCCACCTTCTTGTCTCTTACATATTATACAGATTGACTTAACCTTTTGTTTGCCACTTTAACTTCTTTCTTGGGTTTTCTCTGCTTTTGTTCTGACTCTGCATCATATAAGATTAAGAACTAATCTGACCAAGATTAAATATTCTAGGTTGAGAAGAGGGGGCTATGGGCTGACACTAAGTAGGACTCTCTTTGAAGGGCTGGAGGAGTAAAAGAAATTTGCAGACACTCCCATTTTGTATTTTTTTCTTTGTATGTTCATATTTATAGCTCTCATATGCAGTGAGATGAAACATTTTCTTAATCCAAGGTAAACTGGACCTAGATTTTTAAGCAAACCATTTATTTCATCCTGTTTTTGTATTAATAAACTCAGTATAACTAGACCTTACACTTTATTTACAGCTCCCATTGCCATAAATTGATGTCCAAAAGCTTTGGATCTTGTCTTCATTAAAATCAAAATCTGATGTTCAAGGAATGGCAGTTGTTAGATGTGGCTTTGCCCCCAACAACATTTTCCAAATAATATGTTGCAAATGCTGAAATAGGGTACCGGTGAGGAGTGTTCTGTCAGAATTGGACAATGCAAACTGTGTCTTGGATGGCAAACTAATACAATGACATCTACTGTTGGCTTCTCCAGTCTTTTAGCTTCCTGCTTTTCAAAGAAGGCTGTGGATGTTTTTCAAATTGGAAAAAGCCAGAAGGAAAAAAAAGCAAGTCTTGTTTACTTGAACTTTAGGTTGTTTTCTAGGAAATGTGCTTTGTTAGTTCACATTTTGCTTCATTTTCTCTGAATTTCCCAAACAACTATACTATAGTTTAAACCACACATTTTAGGGTTTAACAATAATTCTGTACTTGTTTGTTTTATTTGTGTCATCTGTATGTCCCTTCATGACTTATAAAATACAGAGAAAGAAATTTATTTTGCACTTTTCAAGAATAGCTCCTAGTTACACAGTAGCTCCTCGAAAAATACACGATGATAAAAAAAATCCTGAGGAAAGTGAACAAGGTTGAATTGAGGGCTTTCTATATGTCAGATACTGTGCTGGATGTTTTGACGCTTTTTAAAATGTACACCTCATGACAATGCAGTGAGAAACTACTCTTATTTTATTTGTCCAATATCACATCACTAGTCAGTAATGCATCTTAGATTTCTGCATCTTTTGCAGCTCATTTTTATTTCATACTTTAAAAAAGTTTTTATTTTTATTTCATACTTTTAAAAAGGTACTTATTTGTTTTTGATGCAGGTATCAAAAGTTCTGGACTCAGTCAAGTACAGATATGAAATCGGATTAAAAAAAAAACAAAACAAAACATTGCTCTCAAACCTGCTGTGTCAAATTTCCCTTCTCTCAGCCTCTGACTGGATCTCATGAACTCCTACCTGTTCCAGCCACAGTTGGAAAGTCTCATTTTTCAGGTTCAGATAAAATTTTCCATTCAAAATTTCTCCTTGTTTCGGATCAGAATTATCCCTTTGTTTCCATGATAGAGCAATGGGAGAGAGAACAGTCTGTTCTTCGTCTCTCCCTACCTCCTTCCATTTTCTTTCCTCCTTCCAATTCCTTTTCTTCCTTCAATCCCAGTGATGCTTCTCGATTCTCCAAGTTTAAGAAAGTGAAGAGCAATGAGAGGAATAAATTAGTTTTTTCTCTCTTGACTATTCAATGCCTTCTGTGTGGCAGATGCTCAAAACTTAGGTGTCAAATGAAAATGGGAATATGCAAGTTTATTAAATTGTTTTATGATGAAAGCCTTGATTAATATGGCCTTTTATTTAGAAGAGTCTGGAGGAGAAGACTGTGAGGACACAACTGAGAACTAAGTTGAGTAGTAAGAGGGAAAAAGCAATCAAGAAGATTTCAGTGAGTAAGACATTCAAATAATTAGAATGGGTAAAAGCAGTCAAGTGAAAGAAAAAAATGATTTATGAAACAGATGCAAGTTTATTGATATGAATAAAATAGAGAAGACATGTGAAGTTGATTCTGTGTTGACAAAGGAGATACAGTCTGAAAGACCATCTGCCTTTCATTTTCCAAGTACACATTCATTGAAATTTTCATTCACAACATATGAAGATTTGATGGAAGATTCTGTAATTGCTCAGACTCTATTCAGAGGTTTGATGTCAAGAAATAATAGGCAAACTCGCAATAGGGATTATGTGTTGAAGGATAAGGAAGGAATATAAAGAAAGATAATGAATATATGCTTTCATTTAACAAAAAACATAGTTAAGTTTTACAAACCTTTGGGAATATTTATTTCCAAAGGACTTTGCTTATTTCCCATCCTATTAAAGTTTAGCTAACATCTCTGACAGCATCAGCATGTTAATTGCTTATTTTTTATGGCTTATTCTGTAGTCTACTAGACTGTTGCAATCAGAGTTGATAACTTTTATCTCATATTTATTTAAAAATTATTTACTTATCTCATATTTATTTAAAAATTGCTTTTGAGTGGCTTTGTATTTTGCTGTAAATGTTCACAGGAACATAAGTGGATTTCTTTAAAAACATTATGAAATATTAAATTTAAATTTCTAGTGAACAATGTGTTTATTATAATGCGATATATGTTTAGGTAACTAAGACCACGGTAGCAGAAAGAACCATAGCTACAAGGTAGATATATTACATTAATCATATTAAAAATTACCAAGACTGGAATATACCTAATTGTTAGACATTAATCCCTAGTCCTTGGGTGTCAATGAAGGCTCCAGAATGATAACAATAATCATCATTATCAGTTGTCATTGACCCTTTCCTCCACTGGTTCACAGAGGACAGCAACATCGTTCCTTAAAGCATGAGATACTCAATTTTAAAGAAATTGTTGTGTGGTGTGGTATCTCTCTGTCTCTCTCTCTCTCTCTCTCTCTCTCTCTCTCACTCTCACTCACTCTCTCTTTCTCTCTCCACATTCCATTGTCTGCTTCTCTACATCTGCTAGGTATGGACTGTCTTCTACAATATACTAATCTTATAAAATACATAAAATCATATATTTGAAAACAGCTATACATTCTCAACACCAAGCCAGTAATAGGGTTCAGTGAATTATACGGCAGCAGGAGAAACGTTGGCCCTGATAAGGGAGACAAGGGGCAATACTCCAAAAGAGCTTTAGTACCAAGCCAGCATGCATTGGCAGAGGTTGGGAGAAGATTCATGCAAGTAGATTCTGAAGGCCTTCAATCTTGAAAGCTGGAACATAATGTTTAATAAGGGAGAGTTTTTCAATTTGGAAGAATTCTTCTGAGACACAGAATTTTACATCCGTGGAGAAACACCAGGTGATAATGCAAACGCAAACGGGCTATGGAAATGACTCCTGGAAGAACAGCAAAAACTATTACAGGAATTGCTATGGCAGATAGATAAAATAAGATATTAAAAGTTTCAAATATGTGGGCATCCTTGGATGAATATTCTGTGTAAAGCCAGAGAACTCAGGAGAGAACCATGTCCAATGGAAGGTGTTGAGATCGTGCACTAATTGAGGGCAATGCCATTTCCAAAGCCTATTTCCAATTGGTGCCAGTATGGAGCTGGAAAGTTGTTTTAAGGCTTGAACAAACAAGGGTTTTTTTGTTTTGTTTTGTTTTTTACTCTAAGCTGCTTTTTGAGTGGCAACACAATTTCTGTGGAAGTTTAGTAGCCTCTGTTCTGTTTCCAGACAAATTTATCTACTAGTATTCACATGAATGTTCATTTTTATATGTGGTTCTCAAATCTGCTCTTTTCCTCTTTCTTCATATGACTCTCTCTTTCAAATTTAATGATGGCTACTCTAAAGCTCCTGGAGATAACACACTGTAGTAGAAAAGGCTCATCTCTGGATTTATGTTTGCCTTAGGTTTGAATATTAATGAGCCTTTTTAGTTAAAATCTTCAATAGACCTATGTCTTGTCATTTGGTGTGATAGGTAGAATGCTTGCACCCCACTGCCATTCCCAAGATATCCATGTCCCAGACCTGCAAAAATGTTACCTGATATGGCAAAAGGGACTTTACAGATGTAATTAAATCAAGCATTGGAGATGGAGCCAGTGTCCTGGATTGTTCAGGTGGGCCCAGTGCAATCACAAGGTCCCTTATAAGACGGAGTCAGGGAAACCAGAGTCAGAGAAACCAGGGTCAGAGAAGAAAATGTGTCATCAAAGCAGAAGGCAGAGAGATATGGAGCCATAAACCAAGGAAGGCAGGTGAACTCTAGAAGCTAGAAAACTCGGGGTCTTCTTCCCAATAATTCAGGGCATTATCATTTGCTTCTACCACTCCTATTTCTTAAACACTTCAGCTTAGAAGTGGCATGTCACAATTCTACTTACATCCAGTAGGTGGGTACTAGTCACATGCCGCTTAGAGATGCAGGAACAGACTGAGAGTCACAGAAGTGTAGGAAAAAGAGTAAAAGGCTTTGCTGAACACATAGGAGTTTCTGTCATAGCCAGATGAGGTCTTCTTGTGAAAAGTTTTTATCCTGTAGTATCAATATAAGAACTAACCAAGGGAAGAGACAGTGAACTGCTTGACATAAATGAAATACTTAACAAATATAAATTAAATGAATACATGAGTGAAAGAAAAGGCCTTGGACAGAAATGAGTACAGCAGTTTAAGAAGCAGAAGATCACTGAGGATGGAATGAAATGAACAAAATTGTGAATATTTGATGAGGAGGATAAAACGAAGGCAGGGACTTGTCAGATTTTATAGATGATGTTAGTGATCCTGATATTTGTTTTCGGTGTAATGAGATTCATTTAAGAATTCTAAGATCGGAATGAGCAACAGATTTTTGTTAGTGAAAGCTTCTCTAGCTGGTACATGAAGCAATGGATAGACAGAGATATAAGTGGATGTAAGAAGACGGATGTGTGATCGCCACAGTAATTTTGTGGGAGAAATGGTAGTTATACCTTAGCTTAAAGAAATTAAGATGAACAGGAGTGGATACATTTGATGTATATTTGAGAATTTGGGTCTTTCTTCCACTGGAGTCACTTTTACCTTCCAATTTGAAATCACACACACACACACACACACACACACACACACGCCCCACATGTGTACCAAAAAGTTCTCTTTTCATTATAATTATTGATAAATAATTACTCAATATATTAATTCCAAAGGAGCGGCTGATAGTGGGGACAGAACTGTGGAAAGTGTACATTACATTTAAATTAAGAAGGTTATATTGACAGCAAGTACATTGTCCTGAGTGCTGATTTTAACAGACTGACTTGCAATGTGTTGAGAAGAATTCAAGGCCAAATTCAAGGTCAGAAAGACCCTTAATGTCCCCCATGGTGACACATGTCCCACGTATTTGCATTAACATTTTGGAGGTGAGACAGAAAGTCTTGTTTTTCCTCTGCCTCCATTTTTAGATCTTCCATTGGATTGAGGAAGGGGAAAAAGGCATGGAAAGAGAAAGAACATGGCAAGGGAGGGGCACTCAGGCACTTGCATCAGCTGCCTTGAGACAGTGAATTATAACGAAAATATTATCATAAAAGGGATACAATACATGGTTCATGATTGCAAAACCATATTGAAGTTCCTGTTTATTGAAGTCATGGTTCACATATGGTACATATGCATATTTGGAAATCTCAGAATTGCATTTTCATGAAAGAAGATAAAGATACCAAATGCCTTACTAAGAGTATTTGTTTGTTTGTCAGTTATTTGCATGGAAATGTGGTAAACAGAGAGCAATGCCTGGGGCTGGGCATTAGCATTAGTAAGTCAGAGGAAAACCTTCTTTGTAAGAAGTTACATCAGAAGTTGTAACCTTTGATTTAGCATAAATTAATAACTGAAGACTGAAACAAAATACAGATGGCATAAAGTCAACCTGGAGTCTTCCAGAATCCTTTATCAAGAGAAAAAATCATGAGAGAAAGTAAAGATTGGCGGACTCAAATCACAGTAATTGAATTACTCAAATCACAAATTCCTCCTTAACACTTAACTTGATTGAATTTTCATGATGTCAAAGCTTGTAGATAGTCGGATAATTAGAAATGAGAATAAAGAACAGTTTGATGAATAACAGAGCCTTTGACTTGTCATCCAGATGTTTTGATCCATTAATGTACATATATTTTACTGTGGATGATAGTAATTTGGCTTCAATATGTTACATAAAAATATTTTTTAAAGATTAATTATATACAAATATTGCAGGGTATCAACATCTAACACTCATTTTTGTAATTATCAACAATTCTGACATTTTGTACTATAAACATTTTGCTATGTTCAATGTTTCCTTGCCTTGAAGAAGGCAGATGAAGCAGACCCCTAATCTTACTCAATGGCTATAGTGTGAGTATCCAGAAGAGGCAGGGGCTCTTGTAATCTGTTTCTTACCAAAAATATCAGCAATTCCAGCCAAATTTTTTGTTCTCATTGAATCTCAGTTTTTTCTCCTAAATAAGGACACTAGGGTTAATAACTATAACACCAATACTTTTGGCTCTAAGTGGCAGAAACCTAGCTAATAATAACTTAAATATAGGCTTATGTTTCTTACATAAGTGGTTTGGAGATGAGAAATCTAACACATGGCCAGTGGCTCTATGACACTCACACTTCCTGTTTGCTTGTCACCTCATGTTCATAAGCGGCAGCTACAGCTCCACACTTTGCACGTATGTTCAAGTCGGCTGCCTGCTATGCTAGTTTCTTACATCAGAAATCTTTTTTAAAACATTAGATTTTGTCTTACGTATCAGCCACTAGAAATATGTCACATGGCTACCCATGCTGAAAAGGGAAATGTGAAAACAGAGACCTGGGCACATTTTTGCCCCAAAACCAAAAGAGGTTCTGTGTGCAAGGAGAAGGTGGAAAGTGACTATTTGGTATGCATCCATTTCTGCCACAGGGACTATCAAGGCCCCTTTCAGCTTCAAAACTGTGATGGAGAAAATTATGCCAGATAAAGTTGAATGCCATAGGCAAGTTAGTATTAGGAAATCTTTGTCCTGTTCTTGTGACTGGAGAGTTGCCTGGAACTGAGAACTTTGGGTCCTCTCATTCATGATTACAAAATGTAACTTTCACCTAAAAAAATTTACATGATTAAAAGAAGTAACTTACACCAAAAATATCAGGATTGCTTCTAAGTTCCTGGAAAGATTATCAGCACTACTGCTAAGATTTGTGAGCTCTGTGAGAAAATGTTTGCACAATTTCCAATTAAATTAGCTGTTGTCAAGATGTTGCCTTTTTGGTGTGGTGGCCAGATGTATCTTTTTAATCTGATTGCACTCACTTTTTTTCTGCTTTTCTGCAAATGGTTATAGAGGAGTAATATTTTAAAATTTTAGATTTAACTTTCTAGATTCTTCCAGTTTTCCTTGTGTGTGTGTGTGTTTAATAACTATACATAAAATTACTATAGGTTCTTGAAAGCTCAACATACAGAAGCAAAACTTAGCTAGATTTGGAAGTGTTCAGGTATCTTACTGGCTATTCTCTTTTGCTGAATGATTAAAATCAAAGAAGTGTGTGTGAATACAGGGAACTTTAGGGTATTCAACCACTCACTAAACAAATATTTATAAAGCACCTTTGTTTATTATATACTATATGGCAGGTACTGTTTTAGGCTGTAGGATTTCAGTGATAAACAAGGTGGAACAAACTAAAATATAACCTTCATGAAGCTTATATTTTAGTGAATATATAGAAGTAAAAAGTAATGAACACTCAGTGCAATAGAATAGAGAGTGACTAGGTGTATTAGTCTGTTTTCATGCTGCTAATGAAGACATACCTGAGACTGGGTAATTTATAAAGGAAAGAGGTTTATGATCCTTTGTAAACATAACTCTTTATAAAAGATTTTATCCTTGCACAGATAATTGAATTATTAATCATTTTTCTAAATAATTCCCAGTACACACCTTAGGAAGAATCCAAAGGTTTTGGAAGTTGATACACATTTACTTTAGGGGGAACTCTCTTTAGAGAAAAATACTGTAATTGCAGTTAAAGCTAGATTCAAATGCAAACGTGTTAAGTACAGCAAATTTGGGTTTTTAAAACCTGACAAATAACATCACAAAATTCAAAAAAGTAAAAAAGCAACAATATTTTTATTAACTAATAGGTTAACACACCTCTACACCCATTTTCCCATATATTTCGACTGCAGTTTTTGTTAAAATTGTCATAACTCAATAACAACATTTTCTATAAAAAAATTAAGATGATTTAGCTTTGCCTGTGTCATGAGAGATCAAATTTTTAATATATATTTAGAATGCATAGAATATGCACGTTCCCACAAAATGTACTCTCTCTTTACACTGTTAGATTGGGCGCTCTCTCTCTCTTTCACACACACGCATTCACACACACGCATACACACACACACACACACACACACACACACACACAATCTTCTAGTAGTGAACATTTAAAAAGAAAAGAAACAGCGCAGAGAAATTTGATTTTGATTAGTTATCAATTAACAACACTGTCTCTTTAAAATTTTACTCGTCTTCGACAGAGGGGCCAAGATGGCTGACTAGGAACGGCTCCGGTCTGCAGCTTCCATCAAGACCAACGCAGAAGGCGGGTGACGTCTGCATTTCCAACTGAGGTACCCTGTTTCACTTCATTGGGACTGGTTAGGCAGTGGGTCCAACCCACGGAGGGTAAGCAGAATCAGGGTGGGGTGTTGCTACACACGGGAAGCGTAATGAGTGGGGAGACCTCCCTCCCCAGCCAAGGGAAGCCGTGAGGGACTGTGCCACCCAGCTGGGTTACTACGCGCTTTTCGCAATCTGCAGATCAGGAGATTCCCTCCCTCGTGTGCCTACACCACCAAAACCCTAGGTTTTTTTTTTTTTTTTTTAAATAATTTTTTTTTTTTTTGAGACGGAGTTTTGCTCTTGTTACCCAGGCTGGAGTGCAATGGTGCAATCTCGGCTCACCGAAACCCTAGGTTTTAAGCACACAACTGGGCGGCTGTTTGGGCAGACACCAAGGTGCAGGAATTTTTTTTCATACCCCCTTGGCGCCTGGAACCCAAGCAAGACAGAATCGTTTACTTCCCTGGAAAGGGGGCTGAAGCCAGGGAGCCAAGCGGCCTTGCTCAACAGGTCCCAATCCCATGAAGCCCAGTACGCTATTACCACTGGCTTGAAATTCTCACTGCTAGCACAGCAGAATGAAATCAACCTGGGATGATCAAGCTTGATGGGATGAGGGGCATCTGCTATTACTGAGGCTTTAGTAAGCAGTTTTCCCCTGACAGTGCTAAGGAGGTTGGGAGGTCTGGACTGAGCAAAATTTATCACAGCATGGCAAAATGGCTATGGTCAGACTCCTTCTCTAGATTCCTCCTGACTGAGCAGGGCATCTCTGAAGGAAAGGTAACAGCCTCAGTCAGGGGCTTACAGATAAAACTCCCGTCTACCTGAAACAGAGCACCTGGGGGAAGGGGCACCTGTGGGCGCAGCGTCAGCAGATTCAATCATTCCTGCCTGCTGGCTCTAAAGAGAGCAGCTGATTCTGACAGAAGGCTTCTCCCAGCACACTGCATCAGCTCTGATAAGGGACAGACTGCCTCCTCACGTGGGTCTTCCATGCCTCTTGACTGGGAGAGACCTCACAACAGGGGTCAACCTATACCTTATACAGGAGAGTTCTGGCTGGCATCAGGCCAGTACCCATCTGGGATGAAGCTTCCAGAGGAAGGAGCAGGCAAGCTTTGTTGTTCTGCAGCCGCTACTGGTGATACACAGGTGAACATGGGCTGGAGTGGACCTCCAGCAAATTTCAGTAGACCAGCAGAAGAGGGGCCTGACTGTTAGAAGAAAAACTAACAAAAAGAAAGCAAGAATATCAACATAAAGGACCCTGGTACCAAAACCCCAACTAAAGGTCATTAGCCCCAAAGATAAAAGATAGATAAATCCACAAAGATGAGGAAAAACCAGCGCAGAAACGCTGAAAATTCCAAAAACCAGAATGCCTCTTCTCCTCAAATGATCCCAACTCCTCTCCACCAAGGGCACAAAACTGGACAGAGAATTACATTGATGAATTGACAGAGGTAGACTTCAGAAAGTGGATAATCAGACAATTCAGACATTTGAGGCATATTTTCCACAGACAATTTAAAAATTTTAAACTTAGTTTAATTTTCCTATAACAATTTTTGTCCTTTAATGGAGGATTTAAAAATTTTCCCAACTACAACAACTTGAACAATGAACCCAAATTGAATATGAAGTGGTTTCAAAGAGGAATGGGGAGCCAAGAAATTTTTCGGCAAAATCTTGGTTCTAGCTCTAGCAGTTTGTGTGGTTTTGCACAAGTTATATGACTTGACTTTTCTGGGTTTCTTTTTCACCATATTAAAATAAGAAGTAAGAAACTGCATTATAAAGTCCCTCAGTGTCCCACACTAGAGATATATGTTGACTGTATGGGACTTAAGATTGTGGCTGACAGGAAGGGAATGAGAAAATAAAAGAAGATTGACAGATAGACGATATTTAAAAATCCATATTTATAATTCCTTTTCTCCCCTTGTTTGTGAAGGCCCCTTCGGGAAGGCCCTGCCAATAGAGATCACCCAGGCGCAGAGCTGGTTCTAAGAAAGCCTCTCCCAGAAAGCTTCTGTGCTTGAAACTGAAAAGGTAAGAAAGCAAAATTGGATCCACATGGGACAGCTAAGAACCAAAGTGGAGAGGAATGTTAAAACAAGGGCTTTAAAAAGGCATTAGAAGCTGTAGAGATGGAGGAAATTAAAGTGGAAGCACACAAATGAGAGATCCAGGAAGCTGCTCGCAGGTGAGCAGATCCTGTCACCAGTGGTCCAACTGTTTTTATGTTCAGTGACATTTTGAATCATAATTTCAAATCCAATGATCAACCTGGGACATGGGGTTATTTTTGTAAATGATAAAAATGACAAAATTAGTGAAGTAGATGTCTTATTGGAATATTTTAATATTTTGAATCATATTTAGTTTTCAATAGCACATCTTTCAATAGGTATGCCAAGGAATCGTCTGCTGAATTCAGAATGGAAACTCATTTTTGTTGGTTTATAATAGGCCTGCCTCACCCCATGTGAGATAAAAATTATTGATTATTGAGTCATCTATATAATTTTTAGACATTATATTAGATAAAAATATTTGCTGTGAGTTTGCATATGTCTCAAACGATTGATAATATTTTTTACTTATTGTAGGAATATAGTAGAAAAAGATAGTTATATTGTTGGAAATTTTAACAGGGGCTTTATATACAGCCATTTAAAAATATTAAATTCAGTAAACCACTAAATATTTAGCAATTTGTCTATACACTAGAATTTTTAAATCACACTTTTTCCCAAAAAATGTTTAGCTGTTTGTTGTTGCTAATAGAGCCTTTCAAATAATACATTGAGAGAAAAGCAAAGCATTTTGCTGAACTTGTACTATTAGACTGCACTTTACTTGGAAGTTTAGATTTCGATCTTTATTTTTTGCCTTTCATTTGTCTTGTTGGTTGAGTGCTCATCAGTTAGCCCCTTTTAGGTTTCTTTACTGGCTATAGCTGTTTTTAATGCTGAAAAATACCAGAAAGACAATTTTCTTTCCAATATGGTAGAAGTCAATGAGGTACTTTATTTAGAATAGCTTGGGATTGTGTGTATGTGTGTGCATGTGTATTTGTGTTGAAGGTGGGGTGGGTTGCTATGGAGAGTGGATGGTTCAGTCCAGGTGTGTGAACCTTAATTCTGCCCTGAGTCAGGAGACAGGGGTATAAAGCTTGGCCTAATGCAGAAGAATATCTGACATTTTGGAAGGGGAATTATCTCTTACTTGAACAATTACATTAAATAGTAATGTATACAATTTTTAAAATATATACTAATATAAAATTTACCAATTTTGTATTTGGTAAATGAGTAAAAGGTATTATAATCATAATGAAAACTAAAAGAAAGATTTCATAGAGGTGTTTGAAAATTACTAAGTAGTCTGTTAAGACCACTTTATGTTAATAGATTAAAAAGTCAAATATATACCGATTTCTAGTGACTTCGCCTCCACATTACTGTGAAGATGTTTCTTTGTTACTTGCCATGGCATGGGTGGTTTATTTCTCCTTTCTCTGTCTGTTGTTCATATATATATTAGCAAGTTGTACTGGACAAAAGTTATATAAAACAAAATAAGTCATCAGTCTCCTAAAGGAAATAAGCCCATACTCATCCAACTGCATATGTGGATTAACCCAAAACTTTGGAATCAGAAAGACCTGGAACAATAACACAAATCTACATCGACAATTTAATTGTGTTGCACTGTCGATGAATATGTACTTTCATATTAAAATAAGCTGCATAACTAAATTGAAGTTAATTTTTGAGGATTCATGAGAAAGCTATTTGAAAGGAGGTATGTGAAAGGCAAATTTTCTTTGAAACCTAAATAAAGCATGTTTGTAATGTAAGTAATGACAAGAATGATCGTGCTATTACAGAATACAATAATAATAGGAATAATAATTGTTTTTCTGCATAGTTGGAGTCACTGTAACAATGACTTTTTATTATTGAAGGATCACAAGCATTGGCCAATTCATTATGAAAACATAAAAGAAATATGTATTCTTTATTCTTGAGGAGGCCCTAAACCAGCAAAGTAATCTAAATGCAAATGCTTCAAAGTAAAATGCTAAATATTCTCATCAGTAATATAGGCTGGCTTATTAATGTAAGCAGAAGCAGATAGGGTTATAGTTTTGTTTTGTGTTCTTTCCTGAAATTTATTTTCTTTATTACCAAATGCTGTGTTCATTTGCTTCTGGAAAGAGTGTGTGTGTGTGTGTGTGTGTATGTGCGCGCGCGCGCACGCGTGTGTGTGTAAGCTACAAACTCAGGACTGAACTTTCCTTCGCAGTAGAGAAAAATATATAAAAAAGAATGTGAGAGTGCTATATAAACAAGACTCTATGCCCCATATATATTTAAGATAAAATTTTCCAGATGTGGAGATATGCAGTGATGTCTCTCCGATAGATTGTAAGATCCCTAAAAACAAGTAATATGTTTGTTGTTGCTTCATTGCGCTGTTGTTTGTAATCACTGAGCATCTGGTATCTCAGCACAAGGCCTGGTACTGGAAATTATTATAGCTGTTGAATATAGAGATGAGATAATTATTAAATGAGTCAGTATCTACCAGAGTGTATAGATGTTGCCATTATGCACACCATGAGGCTAGAATTTAGTTCTTTTGAGCTTGTGGAAGAAAGTTTTTCTATCTCTATGGAGCTATGAGGAATTTGGAGCTAGACCCCATGGCATAGAAATAGAAAATGATTCTTACTGGGAATTAGCTTGCCTTCAGCTCACAAAAGCAGCAGGGATTTGGAAGGGGATATGTGGATGAACTTGGTCTTTGTTTTTAGGAATATTTATTTCTAGTAGCAGTCAAAGTGTTTAATTAATTAGGCTTAGTGTATTCATTTGTTTTATATATATTTATTATATATATGCTTACACTTTTATTTAAATTATCCTAAAATTATAAAATATCCCCAAACTATTATCCTAAAGTTGATTAGATACTGTAGCCTGGAATTAGCAGTGATTAACCTGATGGCACATTTTTAGGTGCTTTGAAGAGAATCGGGTCAAAGTAGGGTGATCGATTAGAGAAAGAGAAAAAAGACAGGGTAAAGCTGTGAAGCATGTACGTTTTGGATGGGAAATATCAGATATTGCTCTGGGAGAGGAATCTGATAGAGCTAGGAATTACAAGACTTTGGATCTAATGAAATTTAGGTATGAAAGGAAATGTCACCACATTGAGGTCTGTGGGTACATCCACATGACATCCTAAAAAATCAGCATATGGCATGTATGGGATCCTTCTAAGGTGGTTATTGTTACTACTATTGTCTTCTTTTGCAACTACTGCTGTGATTGACACATTGCCCAATCACATTGTGCATGAAAAAGCACTTCTTAAATGCCTAAGCCTTTGAAAATGTGATAGATGACATCCAAACTTGGCAACACCTGCAGTAATAAATATAAATTCAGTTCTTCAGATAAGGCGTTTGTTCAGGAAATAGAGTCAACAAAGACAATATATGATGAAACATAAGTTCATTTATTGATTGGTATGAATGTGGGAATCTTACTCTGTTTGACTCAGTGGCCTGAGTCTTGCCTAATTCTGGAATGGAATTAGGGGTCATGGCTCCCAGGCAGAAATCATCTTGCCTCTAGTTGAGAATAAGACAGAGATCAAAAGATGTTTCCCAGCAGTGCCCACATACTCTAAGAATTGAGAGGAAGCTTAAAGAAAGAATGGGAGTAAGAAGTAGGACATGGTTTTCAGGTCTTACTTTTTGCCAAAGAAAACGAATGTCATTTTACTTGTTTTTTTTAAGAGACACAAGTAATGTGTGAAGATGCTGTTATTGTTGTAAAGGAGTTCTGACAGTGAAAATTTATGGAAAGGAGGCATCTTCAAAGGAGCCATAAATTTCTAATTTCTTCCTCAAGACTTGAGAACAAGTGTGGTTCTTCAATGCTCAGGACAATCTAATTTGGAAATGAGTTAACAGTTTCCTCTTGAGTAGCCCTCTCTATTGTTGTTAGTCTGAAGCAGAAATATCCAGAGAGGCCAAATGTGTGTTCATGTGAAATGTCAGTGGCAACAGAGAAGACAATATTTTGGCCAAAAACTTCAAGCCAAAACAATTTTTCATATGAATTACACAGAGAGAATATTAATATTCCGTTTTTCCTTATATGTTGGGCCAGCATTCTTTGAAAAGAGTTATTTTATAATTTTCTTTTGGATCATAGACTTGTTAATGGAAAGACAGAATGGACTCTAGAAATATAAAGGTTAATAAATTTTTGTGAAGAAGATGTAAAGACCAATTGTAAAGTCTTGTTGCTTATCATCCTAGTATAAAAGGGAAACATAAATTGACTTTCTTAAGAAATGTTTAAGAACAGCAGCTCCCAAAACTGTAAGCCTTAGTTTACATGTTTCCAAATGAAAAGTATATTACTTCATGTTACCTAACTGGTGCTCATCATAAATACTTGCTGAAAACTAAAGAAAATAACTTGTACGGAACTTGAAATGGAAAAAGTAAGTCTAAACATAAACCTCAAATTCCAAGGCAATTAAACTATGGAAAAATTTTAAAAGTTAATCAAATTAGAATTTCATTGAGACAATCTAGGGAAAATGATAAACTTATCCTTCTGATTTAATAACTAAGGACCCACACAGGAAGAGTTTATCTAAGTAGTTGGTATATGAGAGTACACGATTTATAAATAAGAGGTTAGTGCTAACATCAGACAAAGACGCATGGTTTGCAATGGGGTGAAGAACAAAAACAGAGTAGTTTACTCATTCTTTTTTTTCTTTTCTTTTTCTTTTTTTTTTTTTTTTTTTTGAGACTGAGTCTTGCTCTGTCACCCGGGCTGGGCTGGAGTGCAGTGGTATGATCTCAAGTCACTGCAACCTCCGCTTCCTGGATTCAAGTGATTCTCCTGCCTCAGCCTCCCTAGTAGCTGGGATTACAGGCATCCACAACCAAGCCTAGCTAATTTTTATAGTTTTAGTAGAGAATCCTAAGGTCAGGAGTTCAAAAGGACCTCAGTTCAATTCTGAGGTCACTAGAGAATCCTGAGGTCAGGAGTTCAAAACCAGCCTGGCCATGCAATGGCGCCTATTAGGCACCTAAATATAGTTTGGTATCTACTAGGTACCTAAAATGGTGCTAGGTGCTAGTGATAAAATAAGGAGCCAAAATGAAGGAAAAGAACATATAGCATGAATATCTCAAGGAAAATACACTTTCATAGATTCTTCTCCACTCTACCCAGGACTTCAAGTGTGAAAACAAAACCTGTTGAACCTAAGATGTGTTTATATGCAGGCAGTCTGCCCTTCTCTTTTAAACTGGTGACCTGATAAATATAATTGTATCTGTAGTTTTTAGGGTTCTGTGATTCTAAGAATCTCAGAAGAAATGATAAATCAAAACTAAAATCTGAACCAGATGCAAAGGACAAGTGCTGTTTTCTCCTGGCTTAATGTATTGAAAATATGCTGTCAAGATCTTTGACCTAGTTCTGTCAACTCAGAGAACACAACTGTCATAGAAGAAAACACACTATTATGTATTTTTCATAGCTACCCAGATGTACTCCACATTACCTTATGGCTACGGGATTCTTGATGTTCTTTTACTCTAATGTTGATTTTATTGTTACCAGATACTTGGACATGTGCCTTCCGTTATCCAGGTTCATGGCCCAACAAACAAAATAAAATTGGAATCATATTGAGTACCTACATTTGATGAAATAATGATACATAACAGAAATAAGAAGGATAGCACTGAAGAGGGAAAAATTGTAAGTGCTATCTCGTGAGGGCAGACACCCGAAAGCCAAGAACCTTTTAGAACTGAATTCAGCATTCTAAAGAAAGCTTTAATGTGTGAGCTAATTCCAGAGTCCACCAGGACAAATTGTACTTATATGTGATTCACAAAGCTTTGTTCCAAAAGGCTATGAGAAGGTCCTACTGCGTAAGTGATGAAATGCACATTCCTCTCACCTCCAAAACCCCATTGAACTGACTTTTGTCAAAGCTTGTCTGCAAAGTTTGATTTGAAGTTAGATTTTTAACACATTAAATATATATGTTTGATTTTGGCAGATGATTTTTAGTAAATCCCTACATTCAGCAAATCATGCTAAACAAGTTACCTTAGAACACGGTCTTTCATGTTGCTCAAATAAACAATAGCCGTGTATTTAGTAACTTAAGAGTGAGACGTTCAGACCATCCAGTTGAGCTTCGGCATACAGCCTGCCACCTTCCCTGGCTTCTAATTCTGATATTCTTTAACTGGCTTCTTGAGTTACTACCTCCCAAAACTTGACAGATAGGAGCAATCAATGACATACGTGGTGTAATGGAAAAGAATGTGGAACTGAGAGCCAGAAAACCATAGGTGGAGTAACAGCTCTGCCTTTCATGAGCTGGAAAGCATTGAAGAGTTACTACCTCTCTGAGCCTCAGCTTCAGTATTCTTATCTATAAAAGGGAGTAGAATGCATATCTTGTCTATCTAATAAGATGGGTGTGATGACTTAATAAGAACATATGTGGAAAAGCTTTACAAATCAAAAAGCACTTTACAACTGCAAAATACTCTTGGTGTGAAAATAACCCTTTAAAACTAAAACTTGACATTGAGTGCATTTGACATGTAATGTTGATATTTTAATAACTATTTCAGAGACATTTACACAAATTCTAATTAACACACACTTCAATTTATTCTCAAGTCCATCTGATTTGGGGGAGCCCTGATGTGTTGTAATGTCCATGTTATTGACTATTCAGGAAATATCAGGGGCTAAGAACAAGATTAAGTCATTTTATGTTTATATTTATGTTAACACAATTGAAAAGCAAAGACAGGATGGCGACCTTTGATTTCCTGATGACAGAGTTCACTTTCCTAGCCGGAACATAGAAAAGTTCTTAATATACATTTTAAACTCACAAAAAGCATGGCATAATAAAATTATAGTGAGGATTCTCACAATATGCTAAATGAACACAGTAAAAGACATTCCAAATTATACTGGGGCCTACTGACAAAATATTGTGGAAAATATTGGCATTAGCTACATGAAGGTAGAGGACTGGACAAATCCTGAAATCTGTGAGATAGTTTAAGACTTGAGACCATATGACACAGATGAGGAGGTAAAATAATCTATCTTGGCTGGAGGAAAACCAGCATGTAAGCAAAAGAGACTGTAACCTGTCCTACTTTTTAGAAGACTTTATATAGCGTTCTTGTACTTTATCTCACAGTTTATCATGGCCTAAAGCAAATACATTTATTTCTGCTCAGTTCATCTCTATCTTAATTTATGGCAGGTAATATAAATTATTTAATCATTTGAGCATCTCTTGAGTACTTGTTATATAGGCTAGGGCTAAGCTACACTAAGATACATCTTCCATATTCCCTGTAATCTATATTTCATTACATAAAAACCTCTTCATGTTTTTAAATATAGTTCTTTTAACAACAATTTGTTGAGTTTCTTGTATATGTCAGGTGAAATGAAAGACACTGGAAATATAAAGAAATAGCCACCTTTGTTTGTATTCATAGATTCTATCTATCAATGTTTCATCTTTTTTTTCTGAGTAAGGCTCAGATTCTCCAAGATTGTCTTTAGTTATAAATCTCTGAGTTGTGACGCCATTTTAATAATTTCTGTTATTTGTACCTTAGCTCATATTCTTGAGGATAAAATAATTATATGTTCATTAGCCAGCCATTGGGTTGGTTTCCTGTGTCTTGTGTCCATCTCTGGCCTAATCTTCTATGGTTTGGTCATAAAGCAAGGAGAACTGACCCTGTATAGAGTTATGATCAGAAAAGATGAAAATAGAATTGTCAAAGGCCAACTGTGGTGTGGAGTATGTGCACCACACTCAGGAAAGATGTGACCATCTTTCCCCTCTGTCCTGCTCTGGTTGTATCCACAGTATTGTGATATTTGGAGCATTTTCATTTTTGGAGACTAAAACCCAGATGAAGATGTTTCAAAGAAGATTATCCAGTCCCAGTGTGGTGACTCACGCCTGTATTCCCAGCACTTTGGAAGGCTGAGGCAGGCAGATCATTTGACGTAAAGAGTTTGAGACCAGTCTGACAAACATGGTAAACCCCCATATCTACTAAAACAAAAAAATAAGCCAGGCATGGTGGTGCATGCCTTTAGTCCCAGCTACTTGGGAGGCTGAAGGAGGAGAATTGCTTGAACCCAGGAAGTGAGCTGAGATCGTGCCACTGCACTCCAGCCTGTGTGACAGAGCGAGATTCTCTCTCAAGAAAAAAAAAAAAGAAAAGAAAAGAAAAGAAAAACAATTATTCAGGGGGGTTGACTGGATAATTAATAATATTCTATGAGTTATGTTGGCGGATGAAAGATAAATAAAACTTGAAGACAAGAACCCATTAGTTGGATAAACTGAATAGGGTAGGATAATTATGTCTACATTCAGGTATCTAAAGCTTTGCTATATGAAAAACATATCAGCTTAATTCTTCTTGTGTATATCAGAAATCATAAGTGGATTAGGCAGCCTCAAAAGAGAATGACCTGCATATTACTAGACATGTCAAGCAAGAGTGTCTCTATAGCTGGTATATTGAAATTTAAAGAACTAGAAGTTTATGGCATGGAAATTTGCAAAAGCATAGGTTTTAGACTCAGTCTGGTGCACAGTAGTTGCATTATCTAGGACTAATTTCTTCATTTGTAAAGTGACCATAATATTAGGCAGTATCTACTTACTAGGTCTGTTATGTTTCATTAGAATAATTCATGTGAAGGATTGACAAATGAAGCATTAGATGATCATTATTGTTAAATATCACTATTTAAATTATGCTTATTTAAATTTTGATGTGTCATTATTTTTCATGTTTTCATATCTTCTAGTACATCTTCCTTCAGTTGAAAACTAGGACCTCACATTCTTCTTACTTGCAGCCTGTCACTTCTAGTTTTCTGGTATGCTGTATAGATATTCTGGAACCATCCGCTATGCTATGGACTGAATTGTGTTACCCCAAAATTCATATGTTAAGCCTCTAATCCCTCAGGTGACGGTATTTGTAAATGAGACCTTTGGGAGGTAGTTAGGTTAAGATGAGATCATGAGGGCAGGGCCCCCATGACGGAATTAGTGCCCTTATAAGAAAAGATATCAGAGAGCTTCCTTTCTCTTTCTCTTTCATATTAGGACACAGCAAAAAGATAGCAGTCTGTATGCCAGGAAACAAACCCTAATGAAGCCCTGCATCTACTAGCACCTTGATCTTGGACTTTTCAGCCTCCATAACTGTGACAAACAAATTCTTCATAGGGCCACTCAGTCTATGGTATTTTGTTACGGCAGCCAGAACTGACCAATACACCCTGCTTAATGATTTCTACACTAGTAATTTGGTTTTGGCTCCATGCTGAGTTTTTCCCAATATGTTCTGTGGTCTTTTTCAGTCATAAATGATCTAGACTCATCTTTCTTCAGTCATAATCTACATGAAATGAGGTAAATTACAACAAACCTCAACCTCAAGTGCAAATTACATTCATTGAATCCAGTTTCAAAACTCATCTGAGGCCACAGCATTTTTATTGCCTAACCATCAATAATTACATCTCACAGCTCACACATGTGGGCCCAAGAGTAGCCACAGATTGATTCCAATTTCTTTCACTCAAATATTAAATGAACTGCCAGAGTTAAAAAACTGTTAATAAATTCTCTAACCCTCAATAAATAAGGACCAGGCATGATGGCACAAGCCTTGTAATTCTAGCTGCACAGGAAAGTAAGATGGTAGGGTTGCTTGGGGGTGGGAGTTTAAGATAAGCCTAGGCAACACAGAAGACCCCTATCTCAATATGTATTTAGACACCAACCATATGCCATGTACTAGAGAGTATAAGAATATCCTGAAGGTTTAGGCGCCTGTGGGTTTAAATTCTAGCTTTGTCACTCATTAACTAATACAATTAGTGTAAATCACTAAAATTTTCCGTTTCGTTTCCTAACCTTAAAAAAAAAAAATAATGTTGGGGCCGGGTGTGGTGACTCACACCTGTTATCCCAGCACTTCGGGACACCAATGTGGGTGGATCACGTGAGGCCAGGAACTTGCGACCAGGCTGGTCAACATGGCAAAACCCCATCTCTACTAAAAATACAAAAATTAGCTGGGTGTGGTGTTGCATGCCTGTAATCCCAGGTACTCAGGGAGCTGAGGCACAAGAATAGCTAGAACTTGGGAGGCAGAGGTTGCAGTGAGCTGAGATTGTGCCACTATACTGCAAAAAACAAAAACAAACAAACAAACAAACAAACCAAAACAACTCAAAAACAAAAACAAAAAAAGTGTATTTAGTAACTTAAGAGTGAAATGTTCAGACCGTCCAGTTGAGCTTCGCCAAGTTGGACTAGACTAGAGTTCCTCACTTTCAATATATCAACACAATTGTGGGAACTACAAGTTACTTCTTATTGATAATCTTTAAAACACTATAATATCTGAAAATTTTTTAATGAAAATTCAGTTTTATCTCTATATCTCTATTAACTCCTTTCACCATTGTGCTAACAAATTTTTTTGAGAGACATGAGCTGTGTTGAAGTGAATGTCCTGAAATGTGCACATGACATTGGGTATACATCAAAGTTTGTTGTACATGTCAGTATCATTTATGTTGTAGCCCAAAACAAACAAAAACCCTTTAGATACAGTGGGTATATGATAATCTATTCTTAAAGTTACCGTGTCTAAGAATTACTCAAGGAACTTGGTCACATACACATCCTGGGTCTCCTACCCAAATATTCTGATTCAGAAGTTCTAGAGCAGCTCAAATAAATTTACTAGTACTGATAGTTCATGAACCACTTTTAAGAAACCCTGAACCCATGCTATCCGTGGGACATTTAGCATCAGTGCAATGATTCGGAGACCACTGCAGTGGTTCAGAACACAGGCATTAAAATCCACTTGGCTCTAAAACCTGGCTTCAGTGTATTCATTCTATGTGATCTTCTAAAATGAAGGTAACTATCAACCAGTTTCTGCCTTACTTTCCTCATCTGTAAAAGTAAAATAGGACAGAACATTATTTTCTCACATACTCTAGCTGTACAGCTAGATACTGTATATATTTTAGAATTTTGATTTTTAGAGTTTAGAATGAGACTTGGCAGTGATAAGTGTTTAATAAATGTTGGCCATTACCATTAATCTATTCTAAATATAAAATGTTTTATACTTCCTATTTGTGATTCTTTTCAAATGTTAGTTTAGTATTAAAGGCTTAAAAATCAAAATGTAATTTATAAAGAGATCCACTTCCACCGTGTTTTTATCACTGTCAGAGATCTAACAGCTCACCCCATTTTCCTTAGAAAACGCTCCTGTTCTGGAGTTTGGGATCCTTTTGCACGGAGGAGTTATAGAACTTTGCAGAGTATACAAAAGCTGAGGCTTTTAGAGCTTGTGAACCAGAACATCTGAGAGGAGAAAGTCTAGACCATAGGTATACATTGGTTCACTTAACTTGGAGGAGGTAGGAGCAGCACATCCCCAAAGACATGTGACTACACAGGAGACATTAACTCGAATCAAGGGACACAATGGTACCTGGAAACTGAAGAGTTAAAAATGGTGCCTTTGGAGTTTTAAGGAAGAGGCCAAGTGCCATGGAGAACGTGGTTTCCACAGACAGCATACAAGTGGAACATTAGCCCTTAAGCAGACCACACAAACGCACACCAGCATTTTCTAGGATGGATAGCTATCCATAGGACCTTTCCTCCTAAATGTTCTGCACTGCATAAGCTCCCGCGTTAATGTGTTCTTCTGTGAATCATAGAGAGACTCTTGGTCTCCAGGTCATGGATGAAACAGTTTCCTGCCAACTTTGAAAAAGATTTATTTTGATAAAGAAAAATAACATAATTTTTAAAAAGTCTGAGCATCATGGAGGATAATGGTACCCATTATATTTAACTATCCAAGGACTTTAGGAAAAGACTCTTTCAGGACCATACCCATGTCACATGATAGAGCATGGCCTGCTTTGCTTCATGTATCTGTTCTTTATTGCAGCAATAGGGTAGATGAGTGGAAATGAAGCTAATAACATCAAATGTTCTTTCCACAAACACCAAAAACATAATGGAATAAATTGGAACCATGCGGGGTCTAGGGTTATGCTGAATTAGAATGAAGGAAGCCCTAGAGAGTGTGAAAGGTCCCGTGCAGATGAGCAACTCAAAAATTAAATGGTCACATGTGAAAAAAATGGACACCACCAGCAATGTGAGATCATGTTTCATCAGAAAGGCTTGACCAGCTAGAATGACAAACAAGTCTAAGGGTGACGCAGTACACTTTGAATGTGTACAAGTGGAGGCTGTGTTGAGAATAGCAACATGCCAGAATGTGGCATGAGCTTGAATCCCAACTCTGCCATTTATTAGTTGTGCATTCTTGGTATAGTCAGTTTTCATTTCTTCTGTAGTAAAAACTGGTAATGTAATTGTCAATTGGGCAAGATTCTTATAAGAATTATGTAGATAATTCACATATGAGAATCCCTCATGCTGTACATGGCACATTTTAGTAACTCAATTGGTTCAAGTTATTTCAGTCAAGACCATTCAAATCAGGAGTAAGTTTTTTTAATTGGTCAAACATCTGGTTGTTTGGTGTTATTCAGACATGTTGGATTGACTCTTCCTTTCCAACCAGATGTAGAATCTTTTTGTATCCATCAAGATATTTAATGTTGTGCAGACACACTAGGATTATGCTTTTAACTATGAAAGGACAGCCAATGATGTGCTATGCAAATAAATATGCATGCAAAGACAAAAATAACAAATTGGGCCTAAAACATTTGAGAAGCTCCGACTTTCTTTCCTCACACATTTTATTAAGTGTTCCAGGAAACTTAATTTGTAAAGGAGATAAACAACACTGAGATTGCCTTAAAATTGTTTGTGTAACATTCAGCCTGATACACATGAGCAAAAAGATAGGGTGGATGACCTGAAGAAAGACAAGATAGAACTAACTAGTTGTGCACTCTAGACTAGTGATTTGAAAGAAAACGAAATATTAGCAGAAACTTATAAACTTTTAAATCAGTGACACAACCTTGCTTTAAACTGGCTTCAGCCAGAAAGGAATTGTTCACATAACCCAAAACTTTAAAAAATCCAGTGACACATCTATGGTCAGGCTTGGTTACGACCAAAAACTACCACTATCACTAGGACTTCTAGCTCTCAGCTTTTTTTTTTTTTTTCCATTTTGAACTTTACTTTTAGGCAAATTCTCCTTTTGTTTTGATGATGTGGCTACCAGAAACTATTCTGAGTTCGGCTTTCAGCAGCTGTACTACATCAACAGAAACGAGGAAGATGCCATTTCCCAGTGGTTTCAGTAGAAGTCCTGCAATTTGGCCCAGTTGTACAGTAATCATTTTCCTGTTACTCTAGGAGATGGAGCTCTCTAATTGATCTGTTCTAATATTGGATGGTAATAAGTCACCAATGGGAGAAATATTATGTCCACTTAAAATGGACTGTGAGTCAGGGCAAAGATTATCTAAAGAAAAAATAACAGTGTTACTGAAAAAGGGAGAATGTACATTGTCCACTAAAGATCTTTTATGCAGATAAAAATCTTGGAGGAAAACTTATATCATGTAAAAGATACAGAAGTCCAAAGCTGGTCTGATTTAAGAAGGGATGGTGATCAAGAGCTTTTCGCTCAGTTACTTCTTACCAATCTCCAAGAGTTCCTTTTGATAACATTAAGAGAACCCTATTTCTTCTCAGATTGACACAGAAATAATCACAAGTGCCTCATTCAACCTTAAACTCTGGCTCAATAATATTTGCTGTCAATTAAACAAGGTTATTCGTGTAAATTGTTTAGAAAAATGCTAGCATAAACACTCAGTAAATGTTAACCATTAGCGTTATTAAATCCATATTAACTATTAATAATAATGATTAACAAAATTAATTCTGCCAACACCCCAAATAATTCTAACGCCTACTCAGTACAGTCAAACCCATCCACTCTCCATATCCTAAAATGCGTATAAAAGCAAGAGCAGAGAAGTTAAATAAACCTTTTTTTGCTGTATGGACATTTTGATTGAGGTCCCAAAGGTAAAAACAATTACTATTAAAGTCCCTTACATTCTACAGAGAAGCTCTTAATCATACATCAAGGAACTGCAAAGAAGTATCCCAAACAAGTTATTTAGAGTATTTCTTATCATCCACCTCTGTCCTACGTAAAAGACAAGCTAGGCATTTCATTATGGAAATTTATGAGTAAGTATTTCTGGGGAAGATTTTTCAGCCTGGCTGAAAATGGCATGCATTGATTCTTCCCTTTTTTGGGGGAGGAAGAATAGACAGGCATAATCCTACCATCAAAAAAGTAAGGGGAAGTTGAAGGGGCCCACTTATAGAAAGTGGGAACTGTTAGGGAAAAATTGCATCTCTTACCCTTTGTCTAGATATTTGATGATAGGAAAGAATTTGTCGCTCCATCCCAGGTCACCATCAGAGAGAAGCAGAAAGACATTTTTAGGAAAAGTCTATACCTCCAGGGTTTATTATAGGGTAGTACTTTTCTTGTGTCAGAGCAATAATTATGGCAAGTACAGTGATTGGGTTTGAGCCATCTTGAAACGAATCTGACCAAAGGGATGTTTCTGTGTCTGAATAACCATTGAAGAAAGAGTTTATACAACCTACAACCTGTGTCATTGGAGTAGAAGTTGAGGGAGAAATGGAAAAAAAAAAATCGGCTAGATTCAGCATTATCCCTTTCAGGGAATGGTAAAGTTATCAGCTATGATGATGGTAGTAGGCAGAAGGAATTCACAGTACAATGAAAGTCCCTTATAAGAGAGAGACCATGGTAGCTAGCATTTGGATATCTATTGGACAGAAGTCATTCATTCACCTCAGAGAAATATAAAAAACATCATACAAGTAAAAAATCATTTTGCCATTTTACTTCTCTTTCCTTTTTCCTGCTTCATAGTTGAAAGACCAGAAAACAGCAAAAAAATGGGAAAGGAGTAGGAAAGGTCAGAGAAGACACCAATCACATCCTCCTTCCCCCAGCAAGTTAGTGAGGTTGGGTTGAACACATACTAGGAGGAAAAAGAGGGGGGAAAAAAGAAGAAATAAATAAACTAAATGGAATTTTTTTTTGACACCAAGCCTCACTCTGTTGCCCAGGCTGGTGAGCTGTTGTGCAATCTCAGCTCACTGCAACCTCTGCCTCCCAGGTCAAGAGATTCTCTTGCCTCAGCTTCCTGAGAAGCATAAAAATTAGAGCACAACCTAGTAATAATATATTTCTATTTTAATATATAAAATGGAGCTATTCTAATAATCGAAAGTAACCCAAGATCTTGTATTTTCTTGATGCTCTGACATAGGGCAGGAATAAGCTTTGAAGAAAGTAAGACTATTTGCTGGGTTAGTGGCTCACATCTATAATCCCTGCACTGTAGGAGCTAAGAAGGGAGGATTGCTTTAGGCTAGGAGTTTAAGACCAGCCTGGGCAGCATAGCAAGACTCTGTTTCTACAAAACAAACAAACATTAACCAGATGTGGTGGTGTGTGCCCGTGATCTCAGCTACTCAGGAGGCTGAGGTAGGAGGATTGCTTGGGCCCAGGAGATTGAGGCTGCAGTGAGTTGTGACTGTACCACTTCCCTCCAGCCTAGGAAATCAATAAAAAGAAAGAGAGAGAGAGAGAGAGAGAGAGAGAGAGAGAGAGAGGAAAGAAAAGAAAAAGAAAGAGAAAGAAAGAAAGAAAGAAAGAGAAGGAAAGAAAGAGAAAGAAAGAGAGAGAGAGAGAGAGAGAAAGAAAAAGAAAGAAAGAAAGAAAGAGAGAAAGAAAGAAGAAAGGGAGAGAAAGAAAGGAAGAAGAAAGAAAAACACTATGAACCTCACCAGGATTTGTAATACCAGTAGACTATTTACAAATATATTCCAGATAATTTTCATACTACCTTCATGATTGTTCCCAATGAATTCACATTTGCGCTCTATAATTTGGGCACACAAAAACTTAACCTCTCTATACTGTGACACCAGTAGGTACATGTGCAATGACATCTACATTTTTAATGGTTAACTGGAGATGGCTTGTATTGGCTAGCAAGAGTCAATTGCTAAAATTTCAGAAGTTCTGTAATCTAGTTGGTAAATTCTGGCTTTACTATAAATTAAATTATATTAAGTATAAGCTTACAATCAAATATATTACAAATGATGGTAGTAAATACTCAAAGCTTACCACTTTTTAATTATTTTACTGCATTTACTATCATTTGTGCTCTTGAATTTATTTATGACTGTTATATATGGTAGAAATACTTTGTAACACTGTGCTACCACCATGCATCTCTTTTTAATTTCATGTTCAGTGATGTCCTGTTGATAGCTTGGTATCAGTTATGGTGAGACTATTCTCATCACAGAAATAAGCAAATGCTACAAATTGAGGTCCTTTTGTTGTTGTTGTCATTGTTGTTTTTGTTTTCATTTCCCTGAGCTGGTAACTTCAAACCTTTACCAGCACACCACTGGTAATCCCTGATAAACTATCCTTTAAGAGTTCTTTAATAAACTCCATATTGTTTTAAGAATTGTCTGCTCACTTAAAAAAAAATTCTTACTCCATTCCATATATGTTATACCTCAAAATTCCCTCTAAGAAATAGTAAATATTCAAAGATTATACAATTGTGAGGAAATGCTCATGAATGAGCAAAATTGTGCTATTCTAAAAATATGTTGGAGGCCAGACACGGAGGCTCATGCCTGTAATCCCAGCACTTTGGGAAGTCGAGGCAGGTGGATCATCAGAAGTTTGAGACCAGCCTGGCCAATATGATGAAACCCTGTCTCTACTAAAAACACAAAAATTAGCCAGGCGTGGTGGTGGGTGCCTGTAATCCCAGCTATTCGGGAGGCTGAGGCAGGAGATTGGCTTGAACCCAGGAGGCAGAGGTTGCAGTGAGCTGAGATCACGCCACTGTACTCAAGCCTGGGTGACAAAGCAAGACTCTATCTCAAAAAAAATTAAAATGAAAATAGAATGAAAGTAAAAATATTTTTGAATGGCTCATAAAGAAACAGAAAAGTCTTGGCTTTTAATAAAGAGAAGGATCTCTAGCCTGTGAAACTTCTTTGGGAAACAAAGAAAATATTTAATGCTGAAGAGTTTTGTTCACAATTTATCTTGTGAAAATCGTATACGTACACACACACACACACACGCACACATTTTTGTTTTCTTATTTTTTTTTTTTTTTGAGACAGAGTCTCACTGTGTTGCCAGGCTGGAGTGCAGTGATCTGGTTTCGGCTCACTGAATCCTCTGCTCCCTGGGTTCAAGTGATTCTTCTGCCTCAACCTCCTGTGTAGCTGAGACTGCAGGCAAACACCACCTATGACCAGCTAATTTTCATAATTATTTTATTACAAAAAATCATAGCTCACTATAGCCTTGATTTTCTGGGTACAGGTGATTCTCCCATCTCAGCCTCACAAGTAGCTGGGACTACAGGCATGCACCACCATGCCTGGTTAATTTTTTGTAATTTTTATAGAGACAGGGGTTCACCATGTTGCCCATGCTGGTTTCAAACTCCTGGGCTCAAGCAATCTGCCCAACTAAGTTTCCCAAATTGCTGGGATAATAGGTGTGAGCCACTGTACCCGGCCTACTTTTCATTTTCTATTTTTGATTCACTGTATCATTCATTAAACCCCATAGGCTAATAATAACCATTTTACTACATAACATTATTTGAAAGGTGCAAATACAAGAAAAAAAAAAAAAAACCTAAGTTTTCAGATTCTTTTCATTACCTATACCATTTTCAGATTATTTTTATTATCTATACAGTTTATTATCTTTTTATTATCTGTGCAAACAGGTTTTAGTATCTTCCCTTAGACAATCAACTAATACTTTTTAAATTTGTTTTGTTCTAAGCTCTAAGTGATATGTTAATACTTCTTACAATAAAAAATGTTCATCAAATAATATTTTTGGAAGAATGAATTTGGTAGATAATTTCCTCTCCTTTGCAATATGTTTTCATACTGAGGAGGTTTCTATTAGTGTAGCACATTGGTCACTTTATTTATTCCTTTTAATAAAAAAAGGAAGTGGCTTGTTTAATTAGGAAGGTTTGCAAAAAGGAATTGGGCATGTGTGATTGAACTCCTTTCTGTCTCTTTTGTTTTTTTTTTTTTTTTGTCTTTAACTTCTAAGAAGCCCTAATTCATCTTTGATCTTCTATGCTATAACTTTTATGAGTGTGGACCTCCAGAAAGAAGTCTTATGTTTGTGTGAGTAAGTATATGTATATTAGTCAAACTATTGTTACAATACACTGTCAGCTTAACACCTATGTTTTTTTTAACTTGGATGGGGAATAAGAATATTATTTTCTAGATGCATCAAACTCTAGGATGAATGAAGTTAAAATAAAATACAAGCTATTTCTTGAAACATTTCTGTTTTATCTCCAGGCCTGAGTATTTTATAATTAATTGGAAATATCCTGGAAAGAGGTTATCATTGGTAATATATATTTGGGATTCACTGTTCTAAGGTAATATTTAAAGCTATAAGTGACTACAGTGTCCAGAAAAAACATGAAAGATGGAAAGAGAAGAGGACCAAGGACAGAGCTTTATGGTTGAAGCCATGGACTATGAGGCAAGAAGTGAAGACAGGAGGTGTCTATTAATAGAATGGAATGAAAGTGAGATGCAAAGTGGTATGCAAAGGACATAAGTGATATTAAGGAAATGAGAGCACAGAAGCAAAAGACATAGGAAAAGCAATCTTGGCATTTGTGATTTTAAATATACAGCAATTCAGTGTAACACATAGGCGTGGATATAGTTGTGGAAGTAGTAGCTGAAGTAGGCATGGTGATAACTGCTGGTACTGAGGAAAATAAGGAATTGGAAATATACATCTTTGGATGAGTTATCTCTATCATATCCTAGTAATTGAGTATGATGGCAGGTTTTTGTGTGAAGTGGCTAGATTTTAGCAACATTGCATACTCTTAAAGAATGAATGAAATTAATCATATTGCTATTGAATGTGTTAAATGCCAGACATGATTCTAGGCACTAGTGATTCAACAATAAACACTGCTGACAAGTTTCCTGATTTTCTTCTGCTTATATTGTAAGGCAGAATAAAATAATTTATAAATTAATGTTTAAAAAGTCTCATGCTGATAAGCTTCATGTAGAGTTTAATAAGAGCTGTGATACAAAGTGACAGTGTGATATGGTTTGACTCTGTGTCCCCACTCAAATCTCATCTCAAATTGTAATTCCTACATATTGAGGGAAGGACCTGATGGGAGGTGATTGGATCATGGGGGCAGTTTCCTTCATGCTGTTCTTGGTGATAGTGAGTCCTTATGAGATCTGATTCTTTAAAAGTGTAGCACTCCCCCACTTAACTGCTGCCATGTAAGACATGCCTTTCTTCCCTTTCAGCTTCCATCATGATTGTAGGTTTCCTGAGGCCTCCCCAGCCATGCAGAACTGTGAGTCAATTAAATCTCTTTTCTTTATAAATTACCAAGTCTTAGGTGGCTCTTTGTAGCAGTGTGAAAGCAAATTAATACACAACGTAACTGGTACTGGAGAAGGCTTCTGTGCAAATAAGGAATGCCTTAGATTGTTAAAAAAACAGTGTTGGATTGGATAGAGCATGTCATGAACCACACAGGAAAATGGGTTCTGGGTCCACCAGTCCTGTTGTGCCAGGAAGTGATTCCAGGAATAATGGCTTTGCCTTTCCCTTCTGAGAAAGGAACAAGCAATCCTCTTAACTTTGTCACATTTATTTGTCAGTAAGTTTATATATATTTTCAACAAAGTGGGACTTGAAAACCAAATACATGTAAGTCAGGAAAAGGAGTCATGGTTCAATCTTTTCAGAATATTAGAAATGTACATCATAGCAAGTTATATAGTTTGAGTTGGGCATATTTTCCATTAACTTTAAAAGATGAGGAAATTGAGTCCCTGAAAAATGAGTCATTTAAAGCAGCATGTTGATTCTGGTGCTCAGCCCAGGCCAAGGTTAAGCTTTCTGGTTATACTTTATAACATTGGCATGTTAAGACTCATCTAACTAAGCCAAAATGACATTTCTGGATAATTTTGCATTACATATTGAACACCCATATTGCCCTGGCCACTGGATGGATTGACAATGAGAAATTAGGCTGTCAGAATATACAATGACTAACCACTAATATATATTCAAAGAAAACAATGTCAAACATCCAGAAATACACAATTTGGACTACATTTCAAAGTCATATTAAGGGCCCATCTCATAGAATCAAAATGGCAGCTCACCAAAAGTATACTTATTTGGGCTTTGGCCATTTAGAAAAATGTAAGTTCCAAAGGCAATCACTTCAAGCACATATGGATTCTCTTGTTCCTTTGTTTCAACCCTCTCTGCTTTCTGCTTAGTTGTCAAAGGTAACTTGTACTAGCAAATAAAAGATGCAAATATAGCATTACATAGTAGAAAAACATTAGAATAATGAGAGTAATGTTTTCCACATTGTTAAGAGATAGTGACGGGAATAAGTACCAATGGTAATTAGTGCTTTAGCAAAATTCATAAACTCCGGTAAGAAAGTTGCTTAGTCAATAAAAATCTGAAAGCCTGTCAGAGTCTTAGCTAAAGATAGGCATATGATTTAGCTCTGTGTCCCCACCCAAATCTTCTACTGAATTGTAATCTTCAGTGTTGGGGAGGGGCCTTATGGGAGGTGATTGGATCATGGGGGCGGTTTCTCCTTTGCTGTTCTCATGAGATCTGGATGTTTGAAGGTGTGTAGCACTTCCTGCTTTGCTCTCTCTCCTGCTGGTCAGTTGAATATGTGCCTGCTTCCTCTTTGCCTTCTGCAATGTTTGTAAGTTTCCTGAGGCCTCCCAGCCATGCTTCCTATGTAGTCCATAGAATCATGAGTCAATTAAACCTCTTTTCTTTATAAATTACCCAGCTCATGTATGACTTTAGAGCAGTATGTGAATGGACTAATATAGATAGAAAGCTTGTACTGTTTATGTTTATTTATAGAGATTGCAAATAGTTTATAAAATCATTGTATAAGGGTTTTGATGTGCTTGAAACCAAAACAGCTGAAATAAGACTTTATCAAAAGGTCTTCATCTGTGAAGAGAATGAGTGAAAGATTTAAGCTTTGGATATTTTGCTGTACACAGAGAGGGCATCTGACAACCCTTGCAAGAGGTATTCATGTTCTTACTTGAAATCTATTAAGCACCTCAAAGGAATGGAGCAGGGAAGGGGAAGTAGCTAATAAATGTGCACTTAGGTTCAACTGTGTATTTATTGAGGGCTTATAACAAACAAAAACAAATTAGACTTGGTCTGTGCCATCGGGCATTTATAGCCAAAAGACAAAGACAGGCCTATAAAAAGATGTTTTGAATAAAATATTAACATGGGGATAATAGAGGTTTGCTAAGGTTGTTAATGGAACATGTAGGTGGGGGGATCATCCAACCTAGAGTAATAAGGAAAGGTTTGCTTGGAAGGCTGTGTGTTAGCAATAGTTTGTTAATTTCTCCTGAAATTGTTCTTTTTAGTGACAGGGTCTCCTTCTAACACCCAGCTATAATGTCATGGTGAGATCATAGCTCACTGCAGCCTCAAATTCTTGGGATCAAGAGGTCCTCCTGCCTCAGCCTCCTGAGTAGCTGGGACTACAGGCGTGTACCACCACATCTGGCCCTCAAAATTGTCCTTTCCCATTCTAAACACTGACTGATGCTATTATTTCATTTTAACTTACTCTGCATGTAATATACTCTATATGCGATTTACTCTATATGTGATATAGAGTAAGTTAAAATGAAATAATAGCATTAGTGAGTAAGTTAAAATGAAATAATAGCATCAGTCAGTGTTTAGAATGGGAAAGAATATTCAAAATCTAATGTACCAGATTCAGGGAGGTTTAATTCTTGAGCCCAAGAAAGTCCGTTACAATGGCCAAGACAAATTGAGCCATTATTTGATATGTAAGGTTCTAAATACATTTTCATAGGCCCCTCAAGGGCAACCCAGGCTAATTGTAATGTGGTCAAGGTATTTTGTTTGATTAAATTTACTTGGTATTATTATAAAAAAGCCAGTCAAGTTGATGAGAAGAGAATAATTTTTACCTTCAAAAACATGGACTTCAAATGCTTTCTTGGGCACACTCTTTTTAAAATTTAGAATTATCTGTCTTTCCCCCTTCAGAATAGCCCTGTCTATAGCCCTCAAAACCAACTTTACTTAAGGTCATTGATTTAAGTTATATTAAACTCTCCCAAAACTATTGGTCAACAAATAATTATTTGGCATAAAAATACTTTCCTCAAATAATCTTTCATCTAAGTATAAAAGTAAATTTGCATTTTATCTCAGGATCAATTAAAATATGAAAATTTAAAAAACCATTAAAAATTAAAGATATGTAAATACATATATTCTCAATCTATTAAAGCTCAGGGGATTATACAAATGTGTTTAGCACACACATTTCAGAATGTACTATGGTGTCTGCCTCCTCTTTGTGGAAATAAAAGATTATTCAAGCTCAAAGCTCAGGTACAGTTGTTTGGCAAAATAATGTACACATAAATACATGAGAAGCCCATTTTGATGTTAAAGGTACATCATTTTTACTTTTTATCTGCTTTTTTATAATTTATTTTATTTTTGTGGCTTTTTCTCATCTGCTTTTTGACTTTGGAAATAGTTGAAGGAAAAAACCCTGTTTTTAATATATTGCTTTCTAATGCTGCTCTAATAAATTATCAAAAACTTAACGATGTACATGGTTTAATTACCAAAACAGATTTATTTTACAGTTCTGGAAGTCACAATCCCAAATGAGTCTGACAGGGCTAAAATCATCAGAAATCAATGTTTCCTCTGAAGGCTTCTGGAGGAATCTGTTTTCTTGCCTATTCCAGTTTCCAGAGGCTATCTGCTTTCCTGGGTCCATTACCCTGCATCACTCCAACCTTTGCTCCATTGATGTATCTTCATCTTTGACCCTGACCCTCCTGCCCTCCTCTTATAAAGACCCTCGTGATTACATTCAGTCCACTCAGATAATCTGGGATTATCTCCTGATCTCAAGCTCCTTAAATTAACTACGTTTGTAAAGTTCTTTTTGAGATATAAAATAACATTTACAGATTTAGAGATTAGAATAGCTATTCTGGGGGATCTATGATTCAGACTACCATACAATAACTTAAGAAAAAAGGAATAAAAGCCCAGTAATTAAGAATTAAAAAAACAGTGGCTTTGAAAAAAAATAACTATGAAGGATTCTTCTTTTTTTTTCCTCAAAATAATAAAAAACACAAGGCACCAGAATATCTTCTTATTTAAATAACACAATATAAATTCAATACAAATGATATACAAGATTTTAAGCTTCTTCCAGGAAGTAGATGAACTTTTGCCAAGTAAGTCATAGTTTCTAGTTTGTTCAAGAACAAATAAAAAGCCATTCCACAATTTGATGAAACTATTTAATATACATGTAGAGAAGAACTTATTTGAAAGCACATTATCTGCCAAAATAAAATTACAATTATAACCTACCAATGTGAAATTAGACAGAAATTTCAAATCTAATTTAGAATCATGAGCTTGGAGGAATTACAGGCAACACCGTGCCCTAAATATGCAAGACAGATGCTTATTTGTGCCAAAGGTCAATGCTCAATTATACTCTGGATATCATCAGCTAGGATGCTACGGGTGGAGAAGTGGACTGGAAAAGGAAGATCAGATAGATATTAAAATACTAACAAAAATGAGAAAAATCATATCAAATAAAGTGATCTCCAAAGAAACTAAAGAATAAGAAAAACAAACTACCAGTCAACTGTCTACAGGGCTAATAATTCTTGAGTATAGGAGAGACGTAAGATATTGACATTCATTGAACATTCTATCATGTGTTTGACGTGCCTCATGAATTATTTAATTTAATTATTTTGGGAATTCTGTGAGATAGACATATTCACACCATTATACAGATGAGAACCCCAGAGAAAGAAGATACAGCAATGAGATGAATGTCACATAGCATATTTGGCAGCAGAGAAACAATTCTAAATTGGGTCTTTTACTTCCAGTGCCCTTATTTTTGGCTTGCTCTTTTATGCTGTCATAAATTTTATGGAAAAATGTTTTCATATTGTAGTTTTTTACCTTGAAAGATACACCTAAAACATAATAGTGTTTTTTTCGAGTTTACCATAGTCATTAAAAAAAAAAAACTATTGTTGGAGATAATTTTGTGATGGGTAGATATGGTACCTAACATATTATGTCAAAAAATTGTCTTTTTTGCCAACACTCTCAAAATTAAAACGAAACATTTTTTAAAAATAACCCTAACCCTAACCCAAAACAAAAGAATAAAAAATCTCTATCAAGTGCCAGGTATTGTTTTAGGAGTTAAATATCCAAGGATGAAAAAGGCATGTAGAGCTCCTTGGCGAGTCACTGTTTCTGTGAGGATTAAAGATAAATGATTATATTTACATTGATAATAAAGTGGGATGATTATCATGATAACATAGTTTTGAGTTATGTATGCCGAGAAGGGCAGCTGACTTAGTTTCTAGGGGGCCAGACATGCCTTCCCGGATGAAATGGCATTTGCAATGAGATCCAAAGGCTAGTTAGGGGTATATCTCTGAATTAAGGTAGAAGCTGGCTAAGGGATGTTATTAATTTATCTTTATATTTCAAGCACCGCTAGTCAAGTGCCTGATGCACTTAGGTTTTGCAATGAATACTTGAACTGATTTTAAAAAAGAAATTTACAATGATGAGAACCATTCATGTTGGCAGTTAAGAGGATATATGACTGAAATATGTAAGCATGTCAAGCTTGTCATGAAAGGGGATGTTGGCTTCTTTCTTACTCCCTGGCTTACTAGAACCAGGTACAAGAAATTCTGAAAAAAAAAAAAAAAAAACCATACACACTTTTAAATATCTTTTAAATATTTTTAGTGGTATAAAAAGACTCTGGGACTTACTAGACCTTAGAATCAATTAGCTGTATTGTACTTCTTTTCAAATTTCCAGTGTATACCCAGAACCTAGACAAGTGCTGCCCTAGTGTTGCCGTGCCTCTATGGCAATGTTCTCCAACAGACCTTATTGAGATGATGGAAATGTTCCGCATTACTCAGTATGGTATTCATTAACCACGTATGGCCATTGAACTCTTGAAAAGTGACTAGTACAACTGAAGAGCTGAACTTTAAGTTTTATTTTACTATAAGAAATGTGAGTATAAATACCTTACTGAACAGCACAGATCTATGGCATGAAGGAATGATGGAACATATTACTTTCTAGAAGAGGTTTGTATTAAAATGTAAAAGGGTTCAGCTGAATCCAGAGTCTTATTGTTAATATATATGAAGTGGAGATCATGCTCTTCTATAATAGATGTCAAGGGGTCAGAGTCAAGAACTGAATGTTGCATAGAAGACAAAAGGTAGGCCGTAGTGTTGTGATTTATGAGGCTTAACACTTAAGTGTTAAGTTGAGCTTGAATTAAGCTCCATATTGATCTTCCATTTAGTATTTATAAACTTTAGTTAAATTTTTTAACGTCTTTGAGCATCAATAGACTTCCCTAAAAAGTGAGAATATTAATAACCACAAAATAACCATGTTATTTGAGTAGTTAAGTATTTATCATGCATTAAGTTCTTAAGAGAGAGGAGTCAATTATATTTTCCAAGATTATCTGTCTCATTTAGAAGTAGAATAACTTGACCTTTGTGGTGCATTGCATATTGAGGATTCTTTTGTAGGTACTTTTGGACAAGTCAATAAAGCATAAAATAGGAGTGGTTGTCAAGATATGGATGGTGAGGTAACTACAGAAAGAAAAAAAACTGCAACTGGTTAATTTCACACTGTCCTGAAGAGCCAAAGTGGAACAATAACTGCATTTATCTATTACAAATCATGATTGAAGTTAAGCTGCTGCTAATCCTTAGAACTATTTAGACTTTCCAAGGGGGAGGGGGGGGATAAGAACGAAAGAAAAAGCAAACCCACACAGCTCTAGGTAAATCTTTGCAACTGTTTACAAGGCAAAAAGAAACTCTCTATAAAAACTGAAATAAACAACATATGTTATTAAACTCAAAACACATGAAGGAATAAAAGGCACATATATTTTCTCTGTGACAGGGTCTAAGGCAAGTTTTTGGGTAAGTTGAATAAGGCCACAAAAAAGGCCTTGGCATCTTTCAAAAATCATTAAAATACCCCTTTCCCCCCTAAAAAGGATTTTCCTCTTTAATATGGATGCAAGGCTAAGGCTATAGAATACATTAAATTCTTAGAGCACACATCCATTATCATGTAGTGGAAACAGCTATAGCTGCATAATCTAAATTTATAATTGGATAATTAAGCTCTTTCCTGTGGAACCCTTGGAAACAGATGGGTTTTTTTTTTTCCCTGAACTTATCTTTTTAGGTTTCATTACAGTTTCATTATCATTAAAAAGGATAGTGAATATCATTCATTTTAGAATTAGTCTTTATAAACATGGATTGCCCGTATGTCAGTTTTCTATGGTTGGGTAATAAATTATCACACACCCATTTGTTAGCTTTCAGTTCTATAGTCTAGCATGCAAGTGGCTGGGTTTTCTGTTAGAATCTCCCACCGTGGAAGTCAAGGTGTCAGCTGACTGCATTTCTGTCTGAAGTTCAGGGTCCTCTTCCAAGCACATTTCTGTTGTTGGCAGACTTTGGTTTCATGCAGCTGTGAGACGGAGGTGAGCTCTCTGTTTCTTTACTGGCCATCAGCTGGGGGCCTCTCAGCTTTTTAAGGCTATCCATATTCCTTCTCTTGTGGGTTCCTCCATCTTCAAGTCAGTGTGAAAGGAAAATCTTGGGGCCCAAAAACTGCTAATCTAAGGGAAAATTCAAGTTGGGAGCTACTCAGAACAAACCTGCCTCCCATTCTTTTCAAAGTCATCTCTCTGCTTACTGGGATAGTTGCATATTCTGATTGCCTCCTTTGGAAAGGCTTATCAGAAACTCAAAGAATGCAACCATTTGTCTCTCACCTACCTGTGACCTGCCTACCTGTGACCTGGATGCTCCTTCTCTGCTTCAAGTTGTCCCCGCCTTTCTGGACAGTACCAGTGTGCTTCTTACATATGTTGATTGATGTCTGAGTCTTTCTAAAATGTATAAAACCAATCTGTGCCCTGACCTTCTTAGGCACATGTTGTCAGGACCTCCTGAGGCTGTGTCATGGGTGTGCATCCTTAACGTTGGCAAATAAATCTCCTAAAATGATTGATACTTGTCTCAATCATTTTTCTCGATTCATGTCAGCAACTGTGAAAATTTTCAAGCTTTGAGTCTCTCTGACTTCCTCTTTATACCACTAGCCAGAGAAAACTGTTTTTAAAACAGTTCATGTGATTACATTAGACTCACCCAGATCATCTCCTCTACTGAGGGTGAACTGTATCACATAACATAATATAATCACCAGAAGACAGCTCATCATCTCTACAGGTTCCAGGGATTAAAGTGTTGAATCTTGGGATCCATTTCTAGAATTCTGTCTACCACACCCTGAGTGGTACCCACAGGATGTCTTCCGTTTAATTCAGGTAATGTCAGCAGCATGTGCTCTTTTATCTAAGCAGGTTTTCGTAATACAACTCTTTTTCCTGTACCACATCACTCCCCGAAAACTGAAGATTGATTTTGGGTTAGTTCCTCTAATTCTGAGTATATTCATTTAATTAAAAATTTTTGAGCCATGCTATGTGCTAAGACATGTGCTAGATTCCCTGAATACCAACTTGAAGAAGACAAGGTTCTCTGCCCATGAGGAAGTTGTATCTTAGTTTGGAAAATGGGTACACAAATCACTACCATAGAATGAAAATGTGCTGAACGTTATACCGATTCCTGTATGAAGAGCCCTCTCCTTACAGCCCTTGATAGGTGAGTGATAGTCTCTTTAATGCAATGTAATGGAATGTAAAAGACTCCATTACATTGAGGGGATTTACAGCTGGATTTCACTACTTACTATTCACCCTTGGGTTATTTACTTAACTTTCTTGATCCTGAATTTATTAATGTATTTAGTTGAAATACCCAAACACCCCTCATGAGTTTGTTGGACAATTATAAATAAAATAACACAAATGGAAGTGCACAAGTAGCTCTTAGCATTTAAATCTCCGTTTCTCTTTCACAGAAAGTTTTTGCTAGGTAAACTTCAATATTAACCACAGAAGTTCAAGACAGTTCAGCAAAGTTCAGCAAAATGAGGAGTTTTATTTTCAGGCTTATATAGTTGCGGGAACGATCTTCTCCAGCAACTGCCCTACCCATAGACCTCTCAGTCTTCCATTTATGGGGTTTTGGCTAAGACTTGATGAATATACAGGTCACTTAGAGTGTAGATATGGAACAATAAGTATTTGCATTGTTTTGTTTTGCAAAGGCATTCAGATTACTTGTGGAGAGTAGCCACCTAGTATGTGAGGACAAGTATCCTGAAATCACACTGTGCCAATTAACAACACAGGTCCCAGAAGAGGGCTTAAAACAGTTGGTCACTTCTTGAACTATTAAATCCCTTAAATTTCTCTCTAGAATTCTTATCTGCATGATATTAAATTGCTTAACAGATTTTTCTTCACAGGCAGATAAAAAGAGATTTTACACATAATGTCTGAATGACTCTGGGTTCTAACTTAGTGGGATCTGAATCAGTAATATATTCTTCAGTGTACATGTTATTTCAGGTATTTTTGACATAGGTTCTTTGAAAACTTGCAGAATTCATTCCACAGAAGACAGGTTCTGCATTAGGCTTAATTCTAAGAAATTTGAACTTCCTGTGTTTATAAGTAAACACTGGGAATTTGAGATGACAGGGCTCTTTGCCAATCTCCTGATAAGTGACTTTGGAAAGGTGAAAGGATCCAAATATAAGATAAGGCCAAAACAACTGGATTGGGTTTTCAAGTTGCCTACACTTTGTCAGTTTGTGACATTTAACTGTAGAGGTTATTCACAGTAAAGTAATAGACAGCTCACAGTAACTTACTGGTCCCGGAGTTGAAAAGAAGCTCAATTAAGAAAATAAAGTCTTGTCAGATTTTAGTGTCTCCTCTTCCATTCTTAATCAGATTTCAAAAGAACAGAATCTTTTATTTTTGGGCTATAAATTTTAAATGTAAATTTTCTTGGAGTATAATGTATCTACAGAAAATACACAAATTACAAGTGAATACCTTCATTAATTTTCAGACAATAAACATCATCTATATTACCAGAATTCAGATCAAGAAATAGGATATTATCACAATCTTAGAAGCCTTCTTTGGCCTCCTACTGGTCCCTACCCTTGGTCACCAAGGGCAACCACCATTCTGACTTATAATCTCAGATTATTTTTGCATGCTGTTGAACCTTATATGTAATTACGCTGGACATATATCCTAGACTAGACTTGTTCAATTACTGCATATGTATGTATATTAGTTTTCTAATAGTAACCAATTACCACATATTTAGTCTGGCTTAAAGCAGCACACACTTATTGTCTCACAGTTCCCTTGGGTCAAGTGTCTGGGCACAGTTTAGATGGGTTCTCTTCTCAGGCTCTCACAAGACTGTGACCAAGTTGTCAACTAAGCATCATATACATGACATTAGCTCCAGTCTTAGTCTTCAAGGCTACCTGCAACTTCAGGTAATAATCTGATCATTTTTATTCTACTTAGTGAATGCTCAGTAGCAGTTTAACAGAGAGCAGATGAAGAAGATATGGATGTTACCATCATTTTTAACACTTGGGGAATATTGTTAATCTGCCCTTTGCTTTTCCACAGAGGAGGACATTATGAACATTGTGTGTGTATACATATATATATATATATATACATATATATATATATATGTGAGTGTGTGCATATATGTGTATGTATGTATAGGTATATGTGTGTATACCTTACTACATATGTACGCTATACAATATAGCCTGTTTCTGAGCAGGAAACCTGTACAGCATGTGACTGTACTGAAAACTATAGGCATTTTTAACACAATGATATATATTGGTGTACTTAAGCATATCTAATCATAGAAGAGGTGCAGTAAAATACGATGTTATAATCTTACAGAACCACCATCATATATGTAGTTTGGGATTGACTGAAATGTCATTATGTGATACATGACTGTATATATGAAATAAAATAAGCTTTAAGATATATCTAGGCTGAGCACAGTGGCTCATGCCTGTAATCCCAGCACTTTGGGAGGCTGATTTCAAGACCAACCTGGCCAAGATGGTGAAACCCCGTCTCTACTAAAAATACAAAAAAAATTAGCTGGGCATGCTGGTGGGCACCTGTAATCTCAGCTACTTGAGAGGCTGAGGCAGAGAATGGCTTGAACCCGGGAGGCAGAGGTTGCAGTGAGCCCAGATCACACTCCAGCCTGAGCAACAGAGCAAGACTCCACCTTAAAAAAATACACACACATGCACACACACACACATAACTACTCCAGAAAATTGTTCCTAATTTTTTGAGGGTAAGTCATACACCATGTTCTCTGTACCATGTTCCAATTAACCTTCTTTTACTTCTTTTATTTCTATTCTATAGAAGTAACTATCGATTTCTTAGGTTATTTGGATTTTTTTGTTGTTGGAACATCTCTGCTACAATTCTATAAACTCCAGGGGTACTACTAACTTTAGAAGTCTATCATAATCACGTGGCCCAGGCCTTGTAGTCAATGGTCATTGAACTGAAATGAAATTATGATCACAGTTCTAAGTAGTAAATTTAGGTATCTGAGTTCATCAACAAATCAATACATGCATATACCTTGATTGACTTCTATTTGGCCTAATTTACTGATACATTTCTGGGTCTAATATGGACAAAAATATTAGAAATATTAACTTTTATTACAAGTCTGGAGACTATGTTTTCTTGGTCGAGGCAAACTTTTAGATTAAAATTATCCAGACTATAGCAACACTTAGTTATTGCTACTCTCTATTACCAAAGATTGAAATTATCATTATAATTTGTGTCTTGAAAAGGCCAATGGCTTCTCTCTTCCTCTTTTCAGTCTGGCAGACTGTGACCATTTTACTTATAAGTAATGCATTTTCCATAGACGTCAGTACTAACAAACATAAATGCAAAATGGTAAAAATATAAAATATTTTATGAAGATATACATGACATAATAATCAAAATGTAGTAGGAAATATATCCATGATATGATTATTTAGCAGTACCACAGATTTTCAATACAAGCTGTATATATATATAAACCACATACATAGTATATTTCCTCATCAATAATAGAGCCTTGTCTCTAATAGGCTTTGCCGAAACAGCATATTTAAATAGATTTTCCTTTTCAGAAAAAAAAAAAAATTTCATATCATTCTACATCTTGAAACTCTGCATTTCAGCTCTTGTGTTTTAAAACATACTTCACAGCTTTATGTTTTACACTTTGGGAAAGAAGTCATTTATCTATAGTTATTCACGAACAGTTACAACAATAATCTAAAGTAACAATTATTGATCTCCATTTAAAGTTCAGGAATGAAAGAGCTGGGATTCAAACACATGTCTGTTTTACACTTCAACCTCTTGTCCTTCTACTCTATGAGCTATAGATGGCAACAGCAAGTTATTAAGCTACTTGTAAATTAAGATCCCGAACTTTTCAAAATTAAACCACATATGTACACACTACACATCCACCAAGGATTTTCAACTTAATAAGTTGTAATGTATTACCATTAATATGTTTGTATGCTCTAATTTCAATCAAAAAATTTTTAATTGTAATTTTCAACCTAATAAACAGACTTTCAGATACTAAAACTACTACTAATTTAGAGCTACATTACCAGCGACAAGAACATCAGTCTGAAAGTGTACATCATCCTTCACAATGAAACATACATAAGATGTCTGTGTCAACTTTCATCCTTTGAAAGGAAACAAACAAAAAGATACCTATGTCAAAATTTCTTGGTCTTCACCATTTTTGTTGTTGCCCTGGGTAGAAGATGGATCTTATAGTTTCAGATACATGTGAGAGGTGGGATCACTGACTGCAGGGAGGCAATAATGGTGGAGAAAGAAACTCTTTATCCTTAAGCAGTTGGCACTTTGTCAGTGTGCAGATTGGGGTTAGTTCAATAATTGTTCTCCCAGCATAATAATCCCCCACATGGATAGATGGAATTGTGTGGTTTGTTCCATAAACTTAAAACCTTGAGAATTTTTATTTTAAAATTGTATTGATTTGTGTAAGATTTATAAAATAAATTACCATTTAAAAAATTATTTATATAAGATTTATTACACAGCTTGTTGTGATTGAGGGCTGTGGGGAGGAGCTTCAACTGTTTCTCTCTTAACTGAGCTCAACTTCCCATTGCTTATTTTTGAAAATGCCCTATGGACCCCTTAGTCATCAAATAGTTATTGAAACCCCATGTAAAATAACCAGAACATTTGTATTTACTTTCCCAATGGATTATGCAAGGTTTCCAAAATAATGCAAAGTATACTTGGCTAGTTTGTTTTGCACTTTGTGAAGTTCACGTTAAAACAACCAACAAAAACCAACAGTTTTTAACAATGTGTGAGCCTAGCACATAGATGGCTTTGTCAATTAGGTCACTGATAGGAAAGAGCTATGGAACCAAAGTGAAAGGAATTGATTTTAAAAACAAACAACAAACAAGATGACCATCCAGCAAGCAGTAGGATTACAATCAGAAAAGTGCTTGTAAAACAAGACTGTAAATGAGTAAGGCCTGTGCTTGGGGTCAGATGGACTAGGATTTCAGTACTACTCTGCCTTTTACCAGCCGTGGGACCGCTGACAAATTACTTTTACTTGCCAAGCCTCACTATTCTTACCTTTTTCAAGTACAAAATAGGAAATAATGGAATTATAATGGCATTTTTCATTCATTTATCTTCCACATGTGTGAGTGCCTTTTCTGTGCTATATATACTCTTCTGGTAACAGGAAGATACAATGTTAAAAATAGACAAGAGTCTCTGACCTTGTGGAACTTACTTTTTAGTGGGAAAGAAGAAAAAGATAAACACAATAATTAAGTAAGTGCATAGTACACTGAAAAGTGAAAAAAGCCTGAAAGATGGGGTATACTAGAGAAAGTTGCTGTTTTAAGTAGTGTAATTAGAAAAAATGCCTCAGTGTTATGGCAACATTTGAGCAACTGTTTTAAAGATGAGGGAGTGAATATCCCATACTCAGGTGAAGAATTCCAGAGGGAGTGAATGTGGATCCACATTTTTTGTCACAATGCTCCTGTGCTCCAAAATAAGAGCAGTTTGCTCCAAGTGCAATTTCCCATTAGAATCAATGGGGTGGTAAGGCTCAATGAGATTTGATTCCAGGTTATTTCTCTAACGGGGAGGGAGTCACATATCTCCCTATTTGCGTTAGCATGTTAGAATTAGAAAGACAATTAATCACATGTGACTGATATCCATCATATATATCATGGCAGAGAAACAATTCAGAAATACTCTTTCAGAAATGGAGAAATAGGATTTAAAATCCTTAGATTGACAATTTCTCTAATGGCTAAATCAGTCATGAGAACAGGAAGAGAAAGAAATCTTAGTAATACTATTATGAATGAGTGCTTAAAATTAAACTTTCTTTGCTTGGATACAGAAACACTTTCTTAACTAAAACTGGGCTCTGCTGATTCTTTTTGCAGGTTTTCTCCTTCACAAACCATTTGTTAATCTCCAGAAAAAGTCCATGCTAAGAAAAGCCCCATTCTAGAAAGTCCAGTTTATTACTATTAAGTTGAATATTGAGTTGCCTTTTTTTTGTATCTAGGAAAGGCTTAGGAAATGCCCCTTGTCTTATGAGTGGCCAATAAACTTATTTGGCTATTTTCTCCCAATTACTTAATGAGAACCTGCTATGAATCATTTTGTAAAACAAATCATTCTCAAGTTTTCTGAATGCTTAGATGCTCATATACTGGATTTTTTTCAGTATGGGGAACACCTGTTTCTTCAATAGGAAGGATAATTCAATGCTACTGGAAAATAAAGCTAGTCACTTTCTTCTCTTCATTCTCTCCTCCCGAGGCTCACTCTTTGGTGGCCCAGAGAAGAACTAAGTTGAAGCAGCCATTAGAATGCAGTGCACCCACCACCATAAGTGAGTTTTGGTTGGCCTGCAGGTGACTTTGTTTTAGCATTCTCACAGTTCACTCTAGTGAATGGAGAGGACATAGCAGCAGCCCAAGTGGAACAGCTTGTGTTCACCATGTCCCTGGGAACACAGAAGGGGAAGCTCCTCCACCTCTTGCCCCACATGTATCTAAGCGTATGTGGATTTTGCTCCCTGCTTCTCCAAGGCATCCTCTTCCACCTGCTGCCAGTGTGATTCATTTTCTCTCCAAAGAATAACTACTTGATCCTGTTCTTCTCCATCTCAGTTAAATTCACTTTCCCTGTGCAATTTGAAAGGTGTTCTACTTGTGTGTGCAAATAAAACAGAAGCAAATATAGAGGCCACATTCAATGTTGTACTGGATCATTTGTTGGCGCACTCAAAAAGCTGTGAATTTGTGCTTAGCACTTACATCTGGCCACTTATAACAGTGGATGCACCATGTGAAGTCTGTCAGCCTGGTAACCTCAGGTCTGTGAGTTGTAATTCAGATTGTTGGGTGAATACCACTTCCACCCATCCACCCACTCTTACCTTTTAGTTGTATATAAGCCACCATGGAAAAGCCATGTTCCATCCTCTGGCCTGATCTGCAAAATGCTACTTCAGCTTTTGCTTATTTATAATTCCAGGTTATAAGAATTATGTATAAATGCTAGTCTTACATCTGAGAGCTTTGGTTAGAAGATTTTGTCAGTACTTAGTCTAGCCAAGGCAAAGACAGTATGCTAACACCTTAATTTCACCTGCCAATAATAGTGAATTTAGGGGAAATTGGGGAGAATTATGGCTGTGCATTTCAGAAAGCACAAACTTCAAACTGTCATATATGAGGGTAAGCTACCAAAGGAATTTAGTGAATATCCTACTTAGAGTTAATCAGAAAATGTTGTATAATAATAAATCGGCAATCATTTTGAGTAGGCATTGTGTGCCAGGCACTGTACAGAGTACTGTGGAAGGTACAGAGGTCACTATCCACAGAGGGCCTACAATCTTGTAGAGAGAAAGTAAGTTTCTTTAAGAGCTTTCTTTGCTTGGTTACAGCAACACTTTCTTATTGGTTTTCTCCTACATTGTTGTCTACATGGATTGCTTCACTTTTTGTTTATTTGTTTTCGCTAGTTCCTTGGTGTATTTAGTCCTTGGATTTTTCTAGGACTCAACTCTTGAATTCCTTTTCCACCTGCACTCACTTCCTTGGTGACCACACTCTGTGGCATTGTTATTACTGCAATTTCTATGTTGAGGACTCCAAATTTATGTCAGAAGCCTCAACCTATTTGCTGAGCTCTAGACTCGTTTATCAAGCTGGCTACCCAACATAACATAATAGAAATCTTAAAATCGGTATGTCCATGAGAGATTTCCTCATCCCCCAGTATCAAATATAGCTGAATCCATCTCTGTACTTGATGGATGAGAGATTTTTATGTTGCCCTGGCTGGCCTCGAACGCATAGCCTTGCCTCCTCAAGTGCCAGGACAACTGGCCACCGTGACTCCCCCAACTCTGTATTTGAAAACTCAGTGCCATTAGTTGCTCAGGCCAAAACTTGACGGTGTGTGTGTTTGTGTGTGTGTGTGTGTGTGTGTGTGTTTATGTATACATTCGAAAGTCACATCTAATCCATTAGTTTATCCCAACAACTTGATATAGTTTGTATATTTGTCCCCACCTAAATCTCATGTTGAATTATAATCCCCACTGATAAGGCGGGACCTGGTGGGAGGTGTTTGGGTCATGGCAAATCCTTCATGGCTTGGTGATACTTCATGATGGTGAGTTGTTGAGAGATCTGGTCAGTTAAAAGTGTACGGCTTCTCTTTCCCACTCTCTCTTTCTTTCTCTCTCTTTCACATTTGCCCCTGCTTTCACCATGTGATGTGTCTGCTCTCCCTTCATCTTCGGCTATGATTGTAAGCTTCTTCCGGCCACCCTAGAAGCTGAGCAGATGCCAGCATTATGCTTCCTGTAAAGTCTGCAGAATTGTGAGCCAATTAAACCTCCTTTTTGGTAAATTACTGAGTCTCAGATATTTCTTCACAGTAATGCAAGAATGGCCTAACACATAGCTCTACCGTCAATATACAACCAAAATTCAACCAGCTCTTGTCACCTCTACTGTTACCACCATGGCTCAAGCCACTCAACTATTTCACCTGAATGGCTGTAACATCTCCAGCATGGTAGCAGAGTCAATTTCTTGAAAGCAAGACAGATCATGTTACTTCTCAGATTAACTCCATTCAATGACTTCTTATCACAGATAAGGCAAAATTTCAAGTACTTATAATAACAATCAAGATCCCACATAGTTTAACCCTCTTACACCTCAATTCTCACCTCCAATATCCCCTTTCATCCCTTCCCACCCAACTTGTCACTTTGTTCTGGTCTTCTTATTGGTCTGCAAATATGTCTCAAGACCTTGATACTCAATACCTCCCCCAAACTCCTTCCACATTTACAGATATTGATTGACTTACGACCTATTCAATGTATGACCATTCGACTTTACGACCATGATCACTAGCCACGACTGCTCTGCGTCTGGCAGCGCAAACGTTGCCCAGCTGGGCATATGACAGTGCAGGACAATAAACATATATGCTCTATCATATCATTATTAGTCATTTTCTTGCCTTTCTTACTAAAATGTGAGTAGTTTATATCCCTATATCTTTAACAATATTAGAACATATTAAGTTTAAATTATATTTGAACAAGATATTCAGATGACATCTTTTATGATGAATGCTACATATTTGTATCCAATGGAAAGTCACATAAAATTGTGATGATTTACTTTTCTATTTACAATGATAATAAAAAAATACCTGGCAGCTAGTCCTTTTTAACCCTAAGACTTAACATAGTTCCTACTCTTCTGCCTTTCAAAACTCATCATGTGCTGTGGTTTTTCACTTCAAACCATAGACCACCGTGGTTCAGTGATCTGTGAATATTCCACAGTTTTACACAAGGCTGCGCCTTTACTACAAGTTAAGGTGGCTTTTTAAAATGAGATTTGACAAGAATGCTTTCATCATAAGCATTCAGGTCAACCTTTACTACTGGTAATGCAGTGTTTTACTTAAACCTGACGAATGTAAAAATAAGAAACAAAATGGTGTAGAGATGATACAAATGGCATAAAATGAACAAAGAAAATTATGATAAAATATGACTTAAAGATTTTTATAACATCATTTCACAGTACTGTACATATAGCCTACTCAACTTACGACCAAATCGTGTTACGACCGGTCTGTCGGAACCAATGGTGGTCATAAGTTGAGCAATAGCTGTATTGTATGTCAATGATCAAATGTCATTTACGAACAAAGCACTCTCTGATCAACCTGATTTAAAATGGCTTTTTTAATCCTTGACATCTCTAACCTTTTTCATTGGTTATTTTTGATCCATAACAACTTATCACTATGTGACATATGTATTTATTGTTTTACATGTAAGTTTTACCCTGAGAAAGTTAACCTTATTATCTGTTTGTTTCCTTATCTCTAAAATGGAAATTTAGCATAGATGATTAAGGTAAGGATTAAAAGTGATCATATTTATAAACTGTTTAGGATAGCTCCTGAAACATGGTAAGCACTTAGCATATATTAATACTCATTACCTCTTATTCATAGTTGTTGATTGACTAATAAAGTGCCTGTCATATGATACTTACTGAAAAATGAAGTAATTATTCTCTCAATAATATTTTATTGCATGTCTTCCACCTTCCAGAATCATCTGTAGGCCTTGGGAATACAAATATTAATAATAGTTTCTTCCATCAAGAAAAACATTTTCTAGTGGAGAAAACAGACACATAAATCATGAATTTTAATACAGAGTAAAAAATTATGTAATAGAGTACATAAATATATAGATGCTACTTAATTATTTATATATACTTAGTGTAAATTAAACTTTCATGTATAAATAGGTTGGAGTCCTGGTATCAACTGACACCTTCCTGCAACTTAGGAGCTAGATTAGATTTTCCTGAAACTTTCATTAACATGTCTGAAAGAGGTCAATATTCTTTTCTTCAAGGATCTGGCTTCTTTGTTTACTGTCCTCATTCAGCCCCAATCCTTCCAAAAATTACAATTGGAGCTTCATAAATTTCAAAAGAAAAATAGTGTACAAAATCAACTGGAAATTATAGGGAGTGGATTATATCAAATAATAGAAAATTTTAGACCAGATACTTCTGTTCTTTTGAGCCATTTTTAGCCACTGGGACTCCTCTCTGAGCCATCCCCCTGTTCAGGCAGGGTCAGCTCAGAACCTTCCATGATTATTCCATATTTTCTTTCCTCTCTTTCCTCCTCAAGCCCCTCCTATACTTCCCTATTGACTTCAAAGACAACTTTTTCTATCTTGCAGAACAACTTATCTTTTTCTTATGTCCTATTCACCAAATTAGTTAATCACATCAAGATATTCACAGCAACAGGATCTATTTATAGTATTTTATGGTATGAAAATTCCTAAGAAGACAACTGTCTTCACAGGAGTTAATTTTACTGCTACTGGTACTACTAAATACAAATCTATTTATGTAAATAATGCTTATTGCCTTTTTAATAACACTAGTATGATACTTTGACCCTAGATAAGGTTTGAGGAAGATATATACTTATTTTTTCAACTAATTTATAAAGTCTTGCAACAGGGAAGTAAAAACAAAGCCCGATTAGGGGCTGAATCTGTTCACTTTCAGCTCATCCTAAACATAGAGTAACACACACACACACACACACAAAGTATGAGTACTTGTGTTGATCCTCAGCATCACTCGTTGACCTTATTTTTCTGTATTTTCTATTTGTGCCTGTACATATACATTTGATTTTATCTTTGTGATGTGTTGTCCATGAGGAAGAATTCCTAAATTACCCTTGAAGTTTAGTCCAGACAGTATTGGAAATGTGAATAGTGCCAGGAGTAATAATTTGATTAAGAAAATATTCAGGAAACACAAAGGAGAAAGAGAGGGATACAGACTAAAATAGGTTATTCATTTTCTTCTGTTTCTGTATATAGGAAGAATAAGTGTTGTCCTGGAGTGACACTCAATAGAAGAACAACCTTTTGGAATTATGCCATTAATCTCTTTTCATAATCTACTCACTACTTTGGTTTGTTCATATATGCATGTTCGTGCATTCTCTCTTTTGAACCAGTTGGGTTTAGCAACTAAAGGAAAGTTGGAAGCATTAATACAGCCTGAGAAGGGACAGAGAAAGTTTTACAGAGTTGACAATAATTGGCTTTGATTCTAAAAGATGATGCCTCTATTTGTATAAAAATGGGGAAGGAAAATCAAGGTAAAAGAAATAGAGATTGCAAAGGCACAAAGGGTAAAATCCCTAGGCTTGCCTTGAAAAGTGATATAAGTTAAGCCTTAAGTTATGGCTTTTAGCTTTGCATAGATGAGAAGTGTAACTTTCTATCTTAATTTGGATTCCACTAGAAAAAGAGCCTGAGGCAAAGATGAAAATACTTGTAGTTTACTGGCTGTGTAATACCAGGAAACACATTTAAGGGAATAAGGGAATAGGTAGGGGAGGGAAAGAAGCTACAGAAAGATAAATTGTGTAGCCATTTATCACTGTGGGCAGCAGGAGCTCAATCTTCTTAGGACATTTTGGAAGACTCCATGGAATATACGTTCTGGAAAACTTCATGGATTCCAAGGGCTGAGGAAATCGGGCATTTATCAACTAATTACCCCCTCATTATTGGATAAAAGCACTAGTTCTGGCACTTCTGGTTTGTTTTGTGCATGGGGTCAAGTATTTTGTAGCAGTGAAAAGAAGCCTTTGGTCAGAGTTGCAAGTGTTTGCAGTAAGCAGATTTCTGAATATAGAAGTAAATTTGAGGTGGGGTCCCAAAAGTTTCCACCAGACCTTCCCTCTGACTACCTTAATGTTATCCTCCTACTCATTCGCCCCCTCCCTCCTCATGTCGGCCCTCTACATGACTTAGAAATGCCTTCAACAGGATTCAGTGCTGTAAACAGAGATTCAGAGATGCTTCCCTTAAACATGTTGGTTTCTTTCAGGAGGAAATGAAGAAAATAAGTCCCATAAACTCTAAATCCCCAACTTACATACTATTTTGATTTGATGCCCTCCTACTGAACCCATTCATAGACTTGCTGGGTGTCAAAGTCATAAAATAGCTGATGAATTAAAAACAAGTAGAACAAGCTCCTCCTTAATAGAAGACCCAGAGACTGAGAGCTTCCTTTCAGTGGGGTTTTTGACAGTCTCCTTTGAAACAACCTTGCTTAAAATACAGCAGCTCATCTGTGTGGCTTAATCAAAGAATAAAGTACTTTATATTATTTTTAGATTTTAAAATATCAAAAAAAGAATTCACTTTAACTTTCAAATTCTTATTTCCCCTTTATAGTGAAATTGAGCTTGGAAGATCAAGAGTCTCTAATATTGCTTGAACTGGTATTGAATAGCATTGTACTCAAGGAAGTTTCTGGCTCATGGTCAGCTCAAGTTAACATTTCTAGTGCATCTCAAGGTGACAATTTGTTACTGAAATAGATGAGATTTAGAGATCTGAGTGTGAGCCACAATTTGACATCAAATTGCATTACCTTTCTGAGTATCAAGTTCTTTACCTGTAAATGGGAATAAAGGTAATTACCTCAAAAAACAATTGAAAACACTAAAGTATTTTATGTGTATTTAAAGATATATATATAAAGTACATAAAGCATGTATTACAAATAATATATATTCCATATGTTATACTATATATTATTATCGATAAATATATGTGAATCAACTCCAAGGCTAAAACTAACTTTGTTGACCATAACTAAGTAATTGAATCTCACTAAGCACATTTACCAAATCTATAAAATGAATTGGATTAGATCAATAGTTCTCAACTGGAGGAATTGAACTTTTATCATTGTCTGAGACATTCTTCATGGCCACAACTGAATGGAGTGTGCTATTGGCATTGAGCGCACAGAGGCCAGAGATGTTGCTAAACATCTTACAATATGTAGGATAGTCCCACATAACAACAACAACAACAATAACAACAAAAATGGATCAAAATACCATGGTGCATAGGTTAAGAAACCCTGAAACACTGCAAATATTTATTAATGCTAAGATATTTTTTATTTCCTAAAATGTTATTGCTTAAATTATAAATATTTGTTAAAGACTAACAATTTCCCATTACAGTTGAAGGAAATATCAAGTCTTGGCCATGACCTACAGAGCTCTGTGCCATCTGGCCCTGGCCTGCTTCTCTGGCCTCATCTCATGCACCTTTCATCTGTTATTCTTTCTAGTCTGGCCATACCAGCTTCCATCCTGATCCTTGCATTCCTTCATTAGGATTTGGATGTCCACTTTATTTACCAGAAATCTCCTACAGATCTCTGCTTGTCTTTCTCATTTTATTCATCTCTGCGCTCAGATTTCACTTCATCAGACAAATGTTCCCTAGCCACCTGATTTTCAATGCTTCCACTCTTCTGCATCTTTAAATACTTGGACTGCCTTATGTTTTGATCCCTATATTTTGTTCTCAGATTGACTCTAGCACCTAGGTACAGAAAAGGTACTTAGTAAACATGTGTCAAATGAATAAATGATTTGGGACCCCATGTTAGGCACTTTAAATAGAAATGAAATTCACCAAAAAAGGCTTATAAGAATTATTGATTTCTTTCCTTGTGGCTACAAATAGCAGTTCTTTTCATATAATTGTCTGCAAGGATACAGTTGTTCTCATTAGGTAGATAAAAGTTTATGGGAAAAGGCTCAAGGTTGTATTTATTTTGGAGACTAGTGATTGACAAAATAATACTTTCTGTGTGTTTGTTTTGGTTTGATTAGGTCTGTCTCAGACAGAAATCTCCCTCTCTGACATAGCTTGTGAGGTGTACCCTGACTCCTAATGAAGACAGCTCAAGTATTAGTGTTTGTGTTCAAGTTTTTGTCCCTAAAGCAAGGATTTGACAACATCAATTAATTTTACAATTTTCGGAATCAGTATGATTCATCTGGTGCTTTCTTTTATTTGGCTTGTTTGATTTACATGAACACAATAATTGCTGCTGATTCATACATGAAGAACTTTTTTGTGTGTGGTAAATAGAATCACCCTAAATTATACTAAGATTGGAAAAGAAATCTTTGAAAATTTTTTTAATATCCCCTGTGGCTAAAGTTTGGCTTTTATGTGCCAGAAATATCTAATTATGTTTATCAGCCTGCCTGTAGATATCAAGAACTGGTAATAATCCAGTTAACATCTCCAAGTTTAACCTGTTCTACCTTTAACTGTAGAAATAACCTTTTTTATTCTGAGATTTCTTAGCTTGTCTATATTTCTGACTTGCTAGGAGATGTTTTCTAGCTTCCTGAAAGGCTTATTCCATAATCATAAACCAGACACCAAGCTAGTTACTAAGGAGAAATTTTTAGGCATCAATTTATTTTTCTAATTATTTATAATATGCAAAATTACTGAAATAAACACATTTCTTCTACACATAAAAAAGTATTTAAAAATTTTTTAAAAAATCAAGAGAATGAGAAGACAAGCCACAGACTAAGAGAAAATATTTGCAAAAGATATCTGATAAAGGACTGTTACTCAAACTGTACAAACAAGTCTTAAACTCAACAATAAAAAAATGAAACCCCAGTTAAAAACGGGTGAAATACCTGAACAGACACTTTAACAAAGAAGATACATAGATTGAAAATAAGTATATGAAAAACTGTTCAACATCATATACCACTAAGAAATTGAAAATTAAAGCAATGGTATCCCAATGCATACCTCTTAGAACAGTGAAAATTCCAAACACTGATGACACAAAATTCTGGCAAGGATGTGGAACAATAGGAACTCTCATTCATTGCTAGTAGAAATACAAAACTGTACATCAACTTGGAAGATGGGTTAGCAGTTTCTTATAAGACTAAACAAATCTTATTGAACAGTACAGCAATTGCATTCCTTTGTATTTATCCAAATGAACTGAAAAGTTGTGTCCACGCAAACATCTTCAGACAAATGTTTATAGCAGCTGTATTCATTATTGCCAAAACTTAGAAGCAAACAAGATATTTTTCAGTGGATAAATAGATAAACTGTGGTACATCTAGACAATAGAATATTATTTAGCCTAAAACTACTCTAAAAAACAAATATAAAAATATAGCCTTCTCTCTTCCTTGGTGCTGCCTACGGAGGTGGCAGCCCTCTCCCCCTCAGTATCGTGGCCACCCTCAGACCCCTTGGGAAGCCCAAGATCGTCAAAAAGAGGACCAAGGAGTTCATCCGGCACCAGTCAGACCGATATGTCAAAATTAAGCGTAACTGGTGAAAACCCAGAGGCATTGACAGCAGGGTTCATAGAAAGTTCAAGGGCGAGATCCTGATGCACAACATTGGTTATGGGAGCAACAAGAAAACAAAGTACATGCTGTCCATTGGCTTCCAGAATTTCCTGGTTCACAACATGAAGGAGCTGGAAATGCTGCTGAAGTGCAACAAATCTTACTGGGCTGAAATTGTTCACAATGTTTCCTGTAAGAACTGCAAAGCCATTGTGGAAAGAACTGTCCCACTGGCCATCAGAGTCACTAACCCCAGTGCCAGCCTGAACAGCAATGAAAATGAGAAGATAGCTCATGTGCATGTTTTGTGTTTAAATAAAACTACCAAAAGAAAACATAAAAATATAAAGAAAAGCTCTAGGAATGGCGTTTTTTTCTCCCCGTCTGGACATTGCATTTCAAAGAGAATAACTACCATCCATTAGAAATTAATGCAGAAAGAATTTGGCAAACAAAAGACAAGAGGAAAAGCAGATTCTGATGAGAAGTTCTACTAAATGATAATATGGTCTTTTGAAGTAGTATGCTTTCACTGAGATGGTCTGATAATTGATTAAGTGACTGAATATGAATATTTTCTTAAATATCAAGGAAAAAGCTTCAGCGTTTCCTCCATCCTCATGCCAGGTATATGGCATATTCTTAATGGAGGCTGAAGTTTCTGAGCTGCTTAATTTTTCACAGACTTCTGCAAGTATGGGGGCCTTCCTGGCTCACTTTTTGCCAAAAGGCTCAGGGTAATGGCTTGCACACAGTAGGAATGCAATGAGTAGTTGTGTGTGTTTGGTTATTTGCTTTTCTGTATAAGCCAGTAAACACTGCAGTTGCTTCACTCCTATTATAAGCTCAATAAGGAAAGAGATTATGTTTGGGTTACCATTATAACATCAACAGTGTCTGCACTATCTGCAAATAAAAAAAAAAGAATGCATAAGAACATTAGAACACTGTATTACAATTAGTTAACCTTGAACTAGACATCAAACACTGGTTAAAGTGTTTTGGTTAAAGATACAGTTTCATCCATTTTCATTATCCTTTTCTAAGTTATGAATCTCCATTTCGTTATCTGAAACATGAGCAGAAATCAATTTGGCCTGCTCTTCTAAGAGCTGCTCTGAGGATCTATCAGGATAATGCGGAAGGGAGAACACTGAATTTTTAGGTGCTGTATCAATGCATGATCAGACATAGCAAGTCACTTTGACAATGATCAGGGAAATAAAAATGAAGCGAGTGGGGGAATGTAAGGAGGCAGAAAGAGCTTAATTTGCCAGAATTTACAGGGGAGTATAATATGTAGTTAAGAAGAAATATTTGATAAACTACATAAGATAGTGAGTGGGGGACTCCTTATTATTCCTACCCCAAAATACATGTTCTACTTTCAAATAATGCTCAGTGAACTCTCTTCTAAGCAGGAAGTTTCCACGTAATTGCAACCTTTTGTTGATAGAGTGGTGTATAAGTGTGAAGATTCATTATTTTAGGTCACAGAGGATGAACTTTCTCCAGCTAATCTTCCTGGAAATTAATCAAAGACACAGATTATTTTTTTAAATTAAGACTCAGATGATTCCTGCCTGCCAAAGATTCCAAATTGCAAAACTGACTTGGATGTACATATATTACCATGCAGCTTCACATATAATCATGTCAGAATCATACTAGGTTATATCAGACTTAAAGAAAATTTGGCCTGTGTTCCCCAAAGTGAGAGTATATTAAGACAGGTGGGACCAAGCTCAATTTTATCAGCCAGAAAGTTAATCTCACATAGCAATGAGGGGCAGACCTGGAGCCAGAACTCAACATTCCATCTCAGTGTAGCAAATGTCTGACAGGTGATTACATTTTAAGTACTGATTCAAAATCACTAGACAAATCAGGTATTCGTATCACATTTTTTCCATTTCCCTCTCCAAGTGGATGGACTTACGTTTCAAACCAGGCAGATATAAACTGTTAACAGCTTGCTAATGGATGTTGGAATCATAGCTCATCTTATTCAAGGGTTCTATTACTTATTCCTCAATTCATCGAACATGTATTAGATGCCTAAACGGTCCAAGCATCTGGAGTTGCATAGGGAATTAGAGTAAACACAAACAAACACTGTGTTTATGTATGATCTGAAATGTATATCAGTTGTGATATGAGAGAAAAAATATACCATTAAAATAAAACATTTGGTTCTTGGGCTAATTTCTAAAATAGGTTGTTTTTTTTTTTCTTTTATGTCCACTTTCTATGTTTCCTCTTCATACTTTGTTGAATCAGGAAAGTAAAGTCGCCAGAGATTTAACTACAGCATTCTATTTCATTCAAATTATACCTGCTTACATCTTGATATTTTTGTAACATTACTGAAAACTTTAGAAAAGTTTAAAATAAACTCTTTCATATATTAATTAACTCATTCAGAAAACATTGATTGATACCTATAATGTACCAATCACAGTGCTAAGTACTAGGGAGTAAAGACACAAATAAGAATGTTCTACAGAACTTATTATTTGAAAATAGGCAGCAATTGAAGAAATAGCTTACAAGTCAGTGTGATCGTACGACTGAGGCACAGAGGGTGCACAAAGGCAGTTGGGGCAGGGTAAGGTTAATTGGACTTGTTCCCTGGAGAATGTTAAGTCTAAGTTACACCAGAAAAGAAGAGTAGGGATTCAAGACAGGATGGGTATGTCAGAAAGAAGGATGAACATGCTCCAGAGAGCAGAAGCCAACAGCGAAATGGTGTGTCCTGGGAAATATAATCAATTCCTGAATGCTGGAGCAAAAAGTGCGAAGGGGCAGAGCAATCAAGTTGTTTTAGACATTATTATCTTGGGCAGGAAAAAACCCTCACTTTGCATATCATCAGCTGAAATTTGCACAGGGTTTTCCACGTTCTCAGTCCTTCCTTCAGACTAGTTACCTTTGCAATCATATAATTATGATACAGTTAAAAACAACAATGTTCTTGAAAAATGTATGGACACACTTAATTTAGAATTAAATATATGACTACACAGATAAGATTGGAAAACCACTTTGAACTCTTTCTCTATGACCACAGTAAGTTTTTTCTAAGAGCTTTGCCCCTTCTTACCATTTTCCTCCCTAGCTTCTCTTTTATTTTCTAATAAGCTTTTCCATCTCTTCTCTTTTTAAATTTTTATGTATGACCTTCTATGTCTGTGACAGCATACCCAACACAGACTTTCACCTGACCAAGTGGTTCTCAGTCTTTGTTTCTAGATTTCTTTAGAACTTCCTGTGGAGACTCCTTAAGGGTGACAGAGCCCATGGAATTCCAGGCTCAATTTCTTCACATGATCTCCGGCAACTTCACATAGATCTGTTATATAGATTAAAACTTTTCACAAGATTTCATTTGAAAAGAGAGTTATTATGCTTCATTAAGGCTTAAAATTACTCCTTCTTGTCTAATTTTCATCTTTTGAGGCTAAATTAAGGCCCCCAGAGGAGAAGTGACAATATCAATACAATATAGCTATCTACACAGAACTAAATTCAACATGGGTCTACTCTTCTCAGACGCCCATCCCATTAGGTTATTCTAGGCAAGAGTACTTTTCTGCCATATTGCCCATACTAGGGACATCTGGGAAGTATAGCGACATGAGGGTCACCACGTGCCCAGTGTTTCCTCTCAGGAGCCAACTTAACTGCCTCTTAGACTTCTTTTATCCTGAATTGGAAACTCTCTGTCCATAATTTCTCTGTGTCATATTTAATTCAGTTTTGAAAACATTACCTAGGAGCTTACAGAAATGTCTGTGCTCAGCCTTGGAGACATAAGGTTAAATATATATGTATTTATAGTCATTGCAATGGAGTTTCTCACTGACTTCTTTGGGAACAAGGAATACAGATACGCATACATCTGACTCCTTCAGTGAAGCAAGAGCTACATTAGAGTATGTTGTTATGGATTAAATTGTGTCCCCCTAACAGATAAGTTGAGGTTCTAACCCCATGCACATCAGAATACAAACTTATGTGAAATAGGGTCATTGTTGATGTAATTCATTAAATTAAGATAAGATTACATAAGAGTAGGATGTTCCCCTAATCCAACATGACTGTTATCCTTGTAAGAATGTGGCCATGTGAAGACAGAGACATAGGGAGAAGATCATATGAAGGTGGAGGCAGAGAATGGCTTGAAGCATTTATAATCCAAGGAGCACCAAGGATTGCTGGGCATCACCAGAAGGTCAGAGGGAAACATGGAACAGATTCTCCTGCAGAGTCTCAGAAGGAACCAACCCTGTTGACAGACACCCTAATCTTGGTCTTTTAGCCTTCGGAACTGTGAAACTACAAACCTGTCCTGTTTGAGTCCGCCCAGCCTGTGGCACATTTTTCCAGCATCTCTAGAAAACTGATACACATGCATGAAGTTCACAGATGAAGAAGTCATTATTAGCTACCCTAGGGCTCCAGGCATACCCCTCTGGGAACAGGTAACCTTTTAGTCGGGCATTGAGCAGTGAGTAGGCAAGTAGGCATCCTTCAGCGGATAAAAAAGGAAGAAGATGCATTCACAGCAGAGAAGAAAGCAGGAGCAAAGGACAGGATTTAGAAAGGTCTTTTTGTTTTTGAGCAACACTGAATAACCCTGTGTAGCTTCTACACGGAACTGGAGCTTGGGGTCCTTTCGGCAAAGCCTGTTGCAATGCACTTTTGCAATAAGGGAGTTTACTTAAGTCAAGAAAAACTTCAAGTTTTGGAATCAGCGTGCGTGCGTGCGTGTGTGTGTGTGTGTGTGTGTGTGTGTGTGTGTGTGTGTGTAAATATGTATCTATCCCCAGATGGTTTGTCTCTCTTTCTTTTAATTTCTTTTTAATTATGGAAGCTATTCACCAAACATGTTTTTGTTTATCTCAAACTAAGTATACAGTTTCAACATATGGAGCATATTTTGTGTTACTTCAGTTTATCTTAAGAAATCAGCTTTCCTAACTCTTGTTGGCAGTGGACCCAAATGATTTCTTACTTTTTATTTCTCTATTTATTTTCTCTTCTTCCTTCTTTTCTTTCAGCTATGACTTATTCCTATCTCCTTTTTTGCCTTTCTTCCTTCCTTTTCTTCTTTTTCCTTCTGGAACGTTATAAAATATTTCCTGTGTTAATGAACTGCCCCATTTAGTGGCAGGAACCAATAGCTCCTTGGCTTGTAGACACTTAGTTAACTTAGAAATCACACAAACTGGGAATGGTGTTAATAAACAAGTCAGGGATATTATTTGTACTTTATAGTACCATGAATATGGCATTCAAATTTCTTCATAATCTGGATTCACACCACTTGAGCTGGCCTGTTTGGCTTGATGCATTTCAAACTTCAGTGCGTTTGGCTCTTCTGTTCTTCCTTTCCTTGGAAAGCTTGTTTTCACCTCCTCAGTCTTCTGTGCTCCACTTATCCTTTAAGATGCAGCTCAAATGTCCCCCCTTTTAAACACATTTTATGGTGCTCCAAGGCAGAACTGATCATTTTCCCGTGGATTCCCCTGGAGCTTTGTCCATTCTTCTATTATAGCTTTATTGTGCTTGACATTTATTTTCATGTATGTTTCCTCCATTGAACTAAGACAAAAATGGTTTCTCATTGTCACTAAAGTTGCAGGGTTCAACGGAGTGGCTGGCACAGAGTAGGCTCTGTAAATTCTCATTGAGGAAACTCAGAAATGAAAAGAGAGGGCAGTTTTCCCCCAAAGAGTAAAGAGCTTGTTGTCAATAACCCTGCAGCTCTTCCTTAACATCATTTGCCTACCTCCCAATTTGAAGAGCCCTAGAATGGTCAGACACTGGGTACTAGATGCAGAAAGCCACTGAGAACACTGAGGGTAAGATTGATAGGGGAAGTTGCCCTTTCTTGATATGTACATTCATGTAGCAGGAACTGGGCATCCATTGGATGTCAAATCCAGTAAAGAGGCATAGAGATCTACTCATGACCATTGCTACAGTGATGCTGGACCAAAGGGCTCACCACTCCTGCCAATTCTAAGAAGTGGAATCGGTTACACTATGCTGAGAAGGTTTCTAGGGTAAAAGGACAGTAAACAACTCACGAAGCCTGTAAGAAGCATAAGAAGGAGTAGTGGCATATGGAATGTATACTTAGCATGGCTGTACTCCCCTTAAATAGGTTTATGTCTTTCACCTTAAAACCCTCAGTGTCCAATGCTACAGAAACATACCTGGGTTCTCATCTTTATGTCATCCTTATGATAGGAGAATATTCCTCCAATAAGGAAATGCATTCTCAGAGGGCCAAGGACCAGAGATGGAGCAGTTTATGAGTGGTAGAGTTCTAGAGACCATCTTTGTGACTTTCACCCTCGTCTGCTTTTGTTTTTGCTCCTCCAAACCTCATCCTCAGAAACCAGGTTATCTCTGATAGCAACAACAATATGTGAACTTTAGTGTTTTTTAAATATAATTATTATATTTCTTATTTAAGTCAAATGTTTTATTTAAACCTAATATTAAACAATCTAAATAAGGAATTTATTTGTATATTTAGAAGGGAATTTTCTAGCTAAACATCTGACAGATCTGGATCCTGAGTGTCAGGTCTCCATATGCAAGCCTGGAGCCTCAAAGTCTGAAGTCCTGCTTGCCCCGCTGATCATCTCCTACCCGCTCCCTGTATTCGCCATTGTCCCTGATCACCCAGCAGAGCTTCCCCGGACAAGCCCCTCACCCAACCCTGCCATCTTAACTGTTTTTGTGATAATGTGAATGCCTCTCACCCATCCTGCAATCTTAACTGCTCTTCTGCCTCACCCCCACCCACCATTGTAACAGAACTTGTGGTCATGTATACTCCTTGCCCCTACCCCCACTACTGTAACTGATCTTACTCTACAACACCCCTGCCCTCCAAAAAACTACCCCAACCTATAAAGCCAATTCCCACCTTACCCCCTTGCACCCAAGCGAGAAATAAAATTGCCTTCTTGCCCACACAAAGGCATGAATAACGCTGAGGCCCTGAGTGTTTAACACATGGCTCATTTGGTAACAAATGAACTGTGGTTGCAAAGCCAGTGCCATTGTCCCTTGCTGATGCACACTTGCAGGCCCCACGCTGCCCTTCTGTGACCGAGGACGAAGTTTACCAGGGGATAATAATCTTTATAAGCAACAGCCAACATTTTAAGTAGTACACGGCAGGACTCTTAAACTACCGAGGCAGCTAAACTCAGGGTCCTAATAACTCTCCCATACCTCTTTGGAACCTGTATTCAGCAGGCCGTTGTTCTCAGGTGTCCTGAGTGAAAGAAAATAGTTTTGGTAAAGAGGGAAATGGGCTGCCATTCTTATCACCTGCTCTGGTAGGAGGGCACAGTCCAGTCCTAAGTAGAAAGCAAACATACAAGGCAGGTGGGCAAAAATCTCAGGCAGGGATTTGTTTTGTTTTGGTGCAGGACTTTTCAGGTTACCAACACCAGCTTCCAGGCTTGCTTCCCTCTCCATTACCCTCCTCTCTCAGGGGAGAAAGTCTCCTCTGTTCTCTGGACTATAAGGCAGCCTGGGTTTCTCTGGCTCTCCCCTCATTAGCCAAGGAGCACACATTGAAAATCCAGAAAATATATGATTAATTCAACCATGGATGCAAACTGTCAGTCAGAGGGCAGCTTCTTTAGAAACAGCCAAGAGCCGCATATTTAATGCTTGGAAGCACATATTCACCCCAGGAGTTAAGCTAAGTTCCATTGAGAATTTTCTTCAGCTCTGTTAATGTTGATAGAGAAGCTATCGTAAACCCCAATTTCACGCCATGAAAAGATTCCTCTCTATGCTAAGACTTTAAGAATAGAGATGTTATAGTCTTTTAAATAAGAAACCAGCAGAACTCCCACAAACATTCACACTAACATCTTGCTTTCTAATTTACAAAACACTCTCCATTGGCTGGCCTTGCCTCTTAGGCATTAAACCACAGAACAGCCGCATCAGTTAGGAAGAGTTTGTCATGGGAATCTTGCCCCGCAACCTGCTCCCAGCTCCATTGATCATGCAGGTCTTTAAAAAGAACCATGTTTCTCCTGACCAGCAGCATCTGCTCCCACCATTGTCTATGGTAGGACTTCCCAACAGAACACTGCCCACTCTCTCCACCTTTGTCGAGTTAATTTCATCTTATCTTTCTGTTGTGAGCCCAAAGGACATTTTCTTCAGAAAACTATTCTCTGATCACCTGCTCCCCCCAACATTCCTTATGTACAATCAGATCATCATATTTCTATTTTCCAAGGTACTTGAAATCAATTTCTAATTAGTCATTTCTTTCAGTATGATTACCTTGATATCTGTGACTCTATTAGGTTGAACATTATATTTCTGTGTTTAGCTTACTATTGTATCTCTAGCACATGTTGAACATAAAATGGCTCAATAAATATCTAAATATTAAATGAGTGACCATCACTCACTTTCCTTTTATAGTTGAGAAATTTGAGGCTCAGAGCAACATGCCCAATGCCATGGTACTAATAAAAGACTTTTGGGGGTCAGAGAGATTTGAATCCAAACTTCAGCATTGTCATTTATTCACTTGGGTAATTTTCAAACTTGGGTAGGTTTCTTTCCATCTCTGATTCCCTTTTCCTTTACTTGTTAAATTCGAATAGAAACTAAGAGGATGGTTCTAAGTTCTAAAAGAGATAAATTATATATGGTGCTTGTGTACTATTAATACACTTTTAAATCCATTGCATGCCTTTCAAGTCTATTAGCTGAAATTCCAATTCCAGTCTATGAAACAACTGATTTCTATGTTGCCCAAAAACATCAATATATCTTCCTACAAGTGGAAAATCTGAAGCCAAAAGAAAGTCAGTGCTAAAGGCAATTATCTCACCCTTTGTTTTCTTCTTTAGCTCACAATGGGATGACAGAAGAGATTATTAAATGAATTTTTCAAGGCAATAGAAATGGAAACAAAACTAACATTTATTTAGCAAATTTAGTGTCTTTTAAAATGCCTGGCATAATCATGTTGCTTTCTTATTTTTTCTGATTACCAATGACTGTCTGAATGACAAATGTTCTAGAGAAATGAAATGAAAAATTTCTCGTGGTGAAACAAGAGAGTGAACTCGCTGTGTTTTTACTGGCAGATTTGCTAAGGGATGGAGCTAAGGAAACAGCCAAGATGGTAGCTAACGATGTTGTCAGGGGAGAAGGCTTACGCAATTAAAAAAAGAAAAAGAAACAAAACAGAGGAGAGTAAGCATCAGATTTCAAGAGATGTTCGACTCAGGTTTCTTGACACTTAATCTCGTGTTTGATCCACCAGGCCACCTGAGGTACTCTATAATATTATTATGTTCAATCTATAATTTACATCTTCTATATCATATTCCTAAGCTATTAAAGGCAGAGCACAGACCAAGGGTATTATAGAAATTATACTACTGTAATAGCCAAGGAATATGAAAATACTATATTTCAAGGATTCTGTTTCAGGCTAAAAATGAAAGAAGGATATTGGAAACCCCACACATATGTGATTTAACATACATCATCTACTTCATTTAACTTCAAACTGCTTTAATACAGTTACATTAGAAGCAGTAGTTACACATATTTAAAGTTTTAGCTGGAGAGGCTGATCAAGCACCGTGACCTCTACAGTGAGATGGTTGATATAAAAACAGGTAAGGGAGTTGGAGTCAAATGGACCTGGGTTCAAATTCTAGCTATGCCATTTATGATGTCTGTGACATTTGGGCTAGGATATGAAAAGCAAGGATGGGTCACAGGGTGGATATGACTTAATAAGTTTGAAAATTGTAGGCCGGGCGCGGTGGCTCACGCCTGTAATCCAAGCACTTTGGAGGCCAAGGTGGGCAGATCACCTGAGGTTGGGGGTTCAAGACCAGCCTGACCAACATGGTGAAACCCCGTCTTTAAAAATAAATAAATAAATAAATAAATAAGAGTGAAAAAAAAAAAGAAAATTGTATGAATATGTCTATTTACTAATACCTGTAATATACTCTAAATTTATTAACACTGGCTCTTTTTCCTGAAAGCATTTGCCTTTGATTTACTTAATTTTTTTATAAACAGAATAGAATAGATAAAGTATCTTTGAAATACGAAATGGTGTGCATCTGCCCTGTTGCTGGAAACAAGAAAGGAAACGTGCTTTGCTCACTAGTATGGTGCCACTCATCCTCTGTGCACCCTGATTCCTTCCTCCTCCTCTCCCTGAATCTTGGCTACTTTAAGGGAAAAAAAGTGATTAACAGTGATCAGGCTCTCCCTTTTTCCAAAGACGACTGAAGGTCCTACACACACATCCAAGCATGCTGGGGATCTTCATGGAGGAAAAGGACTCAAGCTTTTAGTACATACTCTGTATCTGCAGAAATACCAGTTACTATCTTTTTGTTAACTGAACTACAATGTTGGCGAGACATGATAAGACTGAATATCCTTGTCTTGCTCCTGACTTCCAGTGGAAAGCATTTATTTTTTCATCATTAGGTGAGATGTTAAGTGCATAATTTCTGTAGATGCATTTAGTTAGAGTAACAAATGTCTTTTAGGCTGGGCACTGTGTCTTAAGCCTGTAATCTCAGCACTTTGGGAGGCCAAGGCAAGTAGATCACCTGAGGTCAGGAGTTCGAGACCAGCCTGGCCAACATGGTGAAACCCTGTATCTATTAAAAATACAAAAAAATTAACCAGGTGTAGTGACATGCACTTGTAATCCCAGCTACTTGGGAGTCTGAGGCATGAGAATTGCTTGAGCCTGGGAGGCAGAGATTATAGCAATGAGTTGAGATAGCACCACTGCACTCCAGCCTGGGCGACAGAATGAGACTCTGGTCTCAAAAACAAAAAAACAAAGCAACAACAAAAAACAAGAAAAAGAAAAGGGAAAAATAAATGTCTTCTATTTCTTGGTTGCTAAGACTTCTTTTGTCCGGAATGGATGTTGGATTTTGACAATTTTTCTCTGCATCAATTTTGATGATCACTTTTTGTAATCTGTTAATATGGTTAATTAAATTGATGATGTTCAAATAGTAAAATATTAAGCCAATACTACATTCCTAGGATTAAATTATTTTTGATCTTCATGTATTATCCTTTTTACTTATGGTTTGATTCAAGTTAGCAAATTCTTGTTAAGAATTTTTGAATCTATAGTGATGAGGGCTATAATTCTGTAGTATTGCTACATTTTTCTTCTAATTTCTTACTCTCGTTTTGATATCACAAGAGTGGTGACCCTACAGCATAATTTGGGATATGTTTCTTCTTTAAATTTCTGGAAGAGTTTTTGCAGAATTTATTATTTCTTCCTTAAATATTTGTATAATTCACAAAGTTTCAGGGCCTGGAGTTTTCTTTGTAGGAAGGTTTTTCACTGTAATTCTGTTAAAAAGTATAATGCAATTTAGTTTATCTATTTCTTCTTTCATGAATCTTAGAATTTATTGTCTTGCAGGGATTTTTTTCCCCATTTAATGTAAATGGTTGAATTTACTTGCATAAAGTTGTACATAGTATTCCATTATATACATGGATCTATATTGACATCACCTCTTTCATTGTAACATTGTTAATTTGTGTCTTCTTTCTTATATGCTATTAGTCTGGTTAGAGGTATGTTGATTTTATTGACAATCTGAAAGAATAAAGTTTGGGTTTCTACTATGATTATCATCATTATTGAGATGGAGTTTCCTTCTTGTTGGCCTGACTGGAGTGCAATGGCACAATCTCTGCTCACTGCAACCTCCGCTTCCCAGGTTCAAGCAATTCTCTTGCTTCAGTCTCCAGAGTGGCTGTGATTACAGGCCTGTGCCACCATGCCTGGCTAATTTTTGTATTTTTAGTAAAGATGGGGTTTCACCATGTTGGCCAGGCTGGTCTCAAACTCCTGACCTCAGGTGATCCACCTTCCTCAGCCTCCCTAAGTGCTAGGATTACAGGTATGAGCCACCGTGCCTGGCCTGGTTTCTATTATTTTTAAAATTATTTTTCTATCATTTACTATTGTTTTTCTATTTTCCATTTCATCAAGATCCACTGTGATCTTTATTATTTCCTTTAAGGCTTCCTTGATCTTTTATTCGCTCTTCATTCTAGTTTCCGAGGATGGACGCTGTTATTGATTTGAGAAAGTTTTCCTTACTCATATGGTTATTTGAGGCACTCCACATCTCCAATTCTGCTTTAGTAGTGTCTCACAGATCTTGACATTTGGTATTTTAACCTTCATTCAGTTCAAAATACTGAATTTTAAAATTTTCTCTTTTGATCTCTTTTTTGGCCCATGAATTGGTCATTTAGAAATGTGCTATTTAGTTTCCCACATTTATGTATTTTTCGGACATCTTTTTGTTATTGATTACGAATCTAATTCTGTTGCGAAAAAAGGACATACTTTTTTTTTTGAAGGAAAATTGGTATTGTTTTAATTATTTTTATGTACAGAAAATCCAGCAGTGTATGTTTAACCCAGTTTAGTGGCAAGTTCTTTAGCCTTTGCCTTTTCAAGCTTGGCGATGCGAGCCACGGGCTTGGGACCTAGCACATTGCCTTTCCAGTGATGGTGCATCTCATCGTATCCGTCGTTGTAATTGGGCCTGATCGCTTCCACCAGCTTAGCCAAAGCACCTTTGCCTTCCGAGTTACCCTGTGTGAAGGCAACAGTGGTGCAGGTCTTCCTGTGGACTAGACGTCCTAGTCTTGCCTTCCCCTTTATAATGCAGTAAGGGACTCCCCCATATTACGACACAGGGCAGGCAAGAAGACAACCAGCTCAGTGGGGTCCACATTGTGTGCAGTCACCCCCAGCTGAGCTTTCTCGTTCTCCACCAAGGTGGTGACCGTGTTAACTCCTGCCTGAAGGACAGGTGGTCTCTTAGTGGGGACGCCCCCTTCAGGAGCAGCTTTCTTCTCCGTCCGGGCCAACAGCCTCGGCTTCTTCTCTTGCCTTGTCTCTGGTCTGTACTTGTGGGCCAGCTGCAGTAGCTGAGTAGCTGTTTGGTGGTCCAGGGCCTGGGTGAGCTGGTTATTGCAGGAGGCACTTTCAGCCGCTTATAGAGGATGGCTCTCTGCCGCTGCAACCTGATATAGCGGGACCATTTCACAAAGCGGTGAGGTCTCTTTTGGGCTGGATGTCCTGTCCAATGCCAAAATTCTTAGGCCTTTCCTCAAACAGGGGGATTCACCACTTTCTTGGCCTCCTGCTTCTTCACGACAGCAGGGACCGGAGCCACTTCTTCCCCTTGGCCTTCTTCTTTCCTTTGGCATCTTGGGGCACTGGGAGGAGAGTGAACATGCTTTTTATTACGTGATTTCTTTTACTTTTTTTTGTCCAGAATATAGTCTATCTGGGTAAATGGTCTGTTTGCACATAAAAATAATTTGTATTGCACTATTGTTTGGTATTAAGTTTCTTAATAGTACTGTTTTCATCTTCCTTATCTTACTGTTTTTCTGTGTATTTTTTCAACTAATGAGCGAGCACTATTGAAAATCTCTGACTCTCATAGTGGATACACCTACCTCTTCTTGAGGTTCTTTTACTTTTTGCTCTGTATATTTGGAATCTCTGTTGTTTGGAACCTAAATATTTAGAATTGTTATGTTATCTTGATAGATTGACTCTTGTGATTACTATGAAATTACTCCCTTTTCCCTAGTATAATTCTCTGCTCTGAAATCTATTTTATTTGAGAGTAATTAGCTACTTTTCTTCCTTTGATTAGCGTGTCCCCCACCTTTTTAAGCTACTTTTGTTTTTATAAATAAAGTTGGTTTCTGTAGGTAGTATATAATTGGGTTCTACATTAAAGGCAAACATTTCTTCAATGTCTTCTCCTTTGCATTGTTTCCAATGATAATATGTTGTTCTTTTCTTTGTTCATTTTTATGTAATATGTTTTCTTTTTTAATTTGGCTGATTCTAATATATTCTTTTTACTATTGATTTTAAGCAATTTGATTATGATGTGCCACATCAAGATTTTAATCTTGTATGAAGCTCTTGGTGTTCATTTAACTTTCTGGATATGTGGAGTTATTGTTTTCAGCAAATTTGGAATATTTTGAGCAATTATTTCTTCAAAAATTATTTCTGTTTCTTCTCTTTCTTCTCTTTTGAGGACTCATCGGGCCTCTTGAAATTGTCTCACAGGTCATTGATTTTCCATTTTTTTTTTCAGTCGTTTTTTTCTGCCTGTTTCACTTTGTATAGTTTCTACTGGTGTTTTTAAGTGTATTAATCTGTTTTTTTGCAATGCCTAATATGCTGTTAATCCCATATCGATTGTATTTTTCACTTTACACATTGTAGTTTTCATCTGTAAAATTCAATTTTGACATTTTAAGTATTTTCTATATCCTTATGTAATGTTTGCAATATTTCCATCTGGCTTCTTAAACATAGAGAATACAGTTATAATGTCTGTTTAAATGTCATTTTATTATATGGTCATTTTATACCTGTTTTAATTGATTGACTTTTTACCCCCCTTAGTACTGTTTATATTTTCTTGCTGCTTTACAAGCTTTAGAATTTTTTCTGAGTACCACACATTGTCAATTTTATTTTTTTAAGTATTGGATAATTTTTTCTTCTGTGCTCAGACATGGTTAGGTTACATGAAAGTAGTATGTTCCTTTGAGTCTTTAAGTCTTATTTGACAGGAACAGAACCATCTTTAATATAAAGTTAATTTTCCCCACTACTAAGGCATAACTTTTTGAATACACTACCCAATGCCTAGTACATTACGAGGCTTCCCACTTTACTGGTGGAAACAGACACTATTGGTACTGTGTAAACCCTGGGAACTCTTTCACTGATTCTTCCCTCACCCTTGAGTGCTTCTCTCTGATGTTCTCTCTCTGTTAAGCTCCCTCCTCTCTGATACTTCCCTGTGAACCCTTGCCATTTGTTTCTTCCTAAACTTTCTTTATCCTCTCAACTCAGGCATATAGGAGAGCTCTACCTGGGCTCCCCCTTCCCTGTAATACAGCCTGGAAGTGCTCTCCAGGTAATAATCCAAGACAGTCATAAGATTCACCACTTTTGTCTCCAGCTTTCAGTTATCATTGTCCTTTATATGTCATGTCCAATATGCTGAGAAGTGTAGCTTTACATCTTTTGACAATTTTTCTATTTTTTTTTCTGGAATTAAGGTAAATCCTGTCCATTTACCCCACTTGGCAAGAAGTAAAAGTCACAAATCAGATCTGGTTATTAGTTTCAGTTCTATTATTTCCTTACTTTCAGAAGTCAGTAAACATAATAAAATGATTCATTGATTCAGATGAAGGTTGAATATCTACTTTCCAAACATTTTTTTTCCAAATCGTATATAATATTAGTGTGAGTGGCTAGGACCAACTGGCAGACATAAAATAATACTAGACTGTGTAATGAATCAATATGGTTTAGCCTTGCTTCCCTCTTTAGAAAGTTCAACCACATAGGAAAAAAACATTTGAAAACTTAAAATAAAGGTTTAGTATGGAAATGGTTTAACTTGATATTAAATTTTAAATAAGAAGTCATTTTTTCTATCATTGTTTTCTTAGACAAAAATCAGAATAGCCTACAGTGGAAACAAAAACAGTAACAAACTCCTTTTTGTTGACTAAGAAAAGTTGTATTTCCTATAGTTATTTACCTTCTTTTAAGAATTATAGTTAATGATAAATATTGTATAGTTTCAGATAGCTAGAAGGAGGATATTAAATGTTTGTCATTCCAGTAAAACACAAATCATAGAAAGCAACCTGAAGGGTTTTGAATTTTTACAAAGAAATACATCAGATCATGACACTTAACTGCTTAAACCATCATAATGCATTCTATTGAATTTTGAATTTGAATTTCACATGATTCATGTAATGCAATCCTATTATTTATATTAAAATTTAAACTGCATGACCTGCAAGATTGTCCCTGATCCATCCCTTGCTTATCCAACATCAAGTCTTACCCTTCTTCCCTTGGCCCATAGGCCTTCTTTTTCTAATACTTACAAAGTTAGCACGTCCAACAGAGTTTTTGCACAAGCCATTTCTTCTTCTAGAGTAGGTGTTTTTTTTTTTTTTTTTTTTTTTTTTTTTTAATTACTGTGTGGCTTTCTCCTTCTCAGATTTTAAGTTTCAACTAAAATATTACTTCTCTGGGAAGTTTTTTCTGCCCACACTAGTTAATATTTTATGCTTACCCACTGTACCAGTCAGATCCTAAGATGACCCATGACAAAGGATACCCCCATATAATACCCTCCCTTTGAGTATGAATGGGACCTATAAATATGATGGGATATCACTGTTACAATCATGTTTTTATGTGGCTCAAGGGTGTTTGCAAATATGGTTAAGGTTTCTAATCAGTTGGCTACAAATTCCAAAGAGCAATTATTTTGGGTGATCCTGACCTAACCAGTGCAGCTCTTTAAGAGAAGAAATGGTCTTCTGTTTATATTGTAGAAGCAAATGATCACCTGATAGTGGGGGTCTATAGAGAAAGTCATGGGGCATTGATCTGAGGCAGCTTCAAAGTGCTGAGAGTACCTCTGGTCTATATCCAGTAAGAAAGCTAGGACTTTAGGCCTACAATTGCAAGGAACTGAATTCTGCCATCAACATAAATCAGCTTAGAAGGGGATCTTGCGTTCCACCTGAGATTGTAACTCCAGCCAACATCCTGATTTTACCACGGTGAGACCTTAAACACAGAGGCTAATTAACTTATGCCCAGAATCCTAGCCCAGGTATACTGTGAGTTCATACATTTGTATTGCTTAAGCCACAATTTCTAGAAATTTGTTATGCAGAAAAAGAAAATTTTTACAACCAGAGCCACTTTCATTATTCCCACTTCACTATTTTCTTCATAGCAGAAGACTCTTTGAAATTTAAAAAATATTTTTCTTGTTTACCTCAGTATCTACACATAGAATTATATGTTCCACTAGAAAAGCAATTTTAGTTGTCATTCTGCAAGGTTGGTTCTGACCATTCTGGCTGTTTGAGAGATAGATTGGAGAGCATTACAAATCTGTTTCTATTTTTCTGTTTAAAAAAGAGGAGCTAATATAGACTGTATAATATTGAGATTTCTAAGTGGAACAAAATAACTTTTTCGGTATTCTTCAATTTGCTAAATAATTAAATATGAGGGAAAGACTCAAAATTCTTAAAAATGAAAGAAGCAACATGCCACAAATTTGCATATATCAGAGACATGCAGCTCTGTCATTTTTCAAATAATACAATTATTTATGGAAGCCATACAACATTTCAGCACATAATTTTATTTTGCATCATATTTGTTTTTGTAGTTACTATAGTTATTGTGACCACATGTAGTGATGGCACCAGAGCATTCGTCTCTTGTGTTTTATGCCCACAGAGATCCTCATACCCAGGGCTTTCAACAGATCTATTTTGTGAATTCTTGCCATTATTATCCTGAAAATATAATCAGCAATTGCTTGTGCTAAAAGAGGAGATGATGAACTACATGCTTGACTTTTGTACTCTTATGGAAAGAACTGAGCTGTGGAATGCTCTTCTTTAATTTTATGAAATGGCAAGGAAAAAATGTATACTTCATTGTTTTTAGATCATTATACTTTCAGGCAACTTCCTCTGTTGGATAAAAAGTTTTTCAAGCCCAGAACTCTGTGATTTATTATATTTATGTTCATCTTGGAGCTAAATAAATAAATGTTGCATTTAATAACACCATGAATGAAAATGTATTGCACTATTCAGTACTCTTCCTGCCTGTCTAATTTTTGTGGCTGTTAGCAACTGTAACCTTGCATATGCAATGTCACTGTTGTAGAAAAAAAACAGATTCTTTCACACAACCAGGAAGAGTTAGGCACACAGACACTTTGAAGGGTGAATGTCTTCAAAGAGTGAATAGAATTTATTGGGTGAAAAGGAAACAAAAACCCAGCAAAGCTACAGGGGTTTCTGTTAACAGGCCTCCATCTCACAGGTTGAATCCCAGGCTATCACCCAGGAACAGGAGAGGCCAGGCTTCTTCCCCTGCAAAGAGTGCAAATTCCCTGAAGCTCCACCCTGTCCTCCTAGGACATAGGCTGACGGGAGATTGTCTGGGACTGGCAGTCTGGTTTCCCAGCCTTCAGGCAGTTTTAGGCTTGAAGGCAGAGTTTCACCAAGGGACCCTTGGTTGCCTCTTGTCTCTATCATCACCTTTTAATCCCAGGTCTTCAAAAGGTTTTAAGATTATGTTCAATAAAAATGTTCCATCTTAGGCTGGTAAAATGCTGGGTAAAAGCCCTAAAACCCAAACTCTTAATTTAAACCCTTTTTGACAAAACCATCTGGACCCATTTCAAGATTTCAAACATGGCAAACAGCCTCAGACTTATTTACTCCATATATTTTTGATGTAAGTTAAAGGTTTCTAGAAATAACTCCATCCAAAATAAGTATGCCTCCCATTAAATCTCATTGGTGCTTAAAATTATACTGTTAATTCATTTTAAAAAATGTACATGTGTGCATGTGTGTGTGTGTGTGTGTTGCTCAAGATGTACTGATTTATTGCTGTCAAATAATGGTGGTAATATAACAAATCTCTCATTTTTTACATCCTGTTCCCTGAAAGAGGGATCCATTTTAACATGGTAAAAACATATTGAGGAGCGAATAAAAAGGTCATTCTAGGGTCAAACATTGTCTCTATCACTTATTACAATAATTATAGAAATTAGTATTCTCAAATATAAATAAAAATACAAAATTCATATAAGAAAAACTACAAAGCTCTTATGAAATAAATCAAAGAACCAAATAAATGGAGAGGTATTCTATGTTCATGCAAAGAAAGACTCAATTTGCCAAGGTATCAGTTCTTCCCAGCTTGATCTATAGATTCAATGTAATCTCAGTCAAAATCTCACCAAGTTATTTTTTGTGGCTATTAACAAACTGATGCTAAAGATAACATAGAGAGGTAAAAGACTCAGAATAGCCAGTATGATACTGAAGGAGAACAAAGTCAGAAGACTGACACTAGCTGACTTCAAGACTTACTATAATGCTACAGTAATCAAGACAGTCCAGTATCAGTGGAAGAACAGACAAATAAATCAATGAAACAGAATAGAGACCCCAGAAATAGACCTGCATATATAGTTAACTGATCTTTGAAAAAAGGGCAAAGTTGACATCAAATAGTAACATCAAATAATGCTGAAACATCCATGTGCAAAAAAAAAAAAAATCTAGATAGAGGCTTTACAAAAAATTACAAAATTAACTTTACAAAAATTAACTCAAAATGAAACACAGACCTGCATGTAAAAAGCAAAACTATAAAGTTCCTGGAAGATAGTATAGTAGAAAGCTATAGAATGGCCTTGGGCTTGGTGATGACTTTTTAGATATGACCTCAAAAAATATGACCCATGAAAGAAAGAATTAAAAAGCTGGCCTTCACACTGAAGTTAAAAAGTTCTGTCCTGTAAAAGGAACTGTCAAGCCAGGCATGGTGGCTCATACCTGTAATCCCAGCACCTTGGGAGGCTGAGGCAGATCACCTGAGGTCAGGAGTTCAAGACCAGCCTGGCCAACATGGTCACACCCTGTCTCTATTAAAAATACAAAAATTAGCCAGATGTGGTGGCACATGCTTGTAATCCCAACTACTTGGGTCACTGAGGCACGAGGATCACTTGAACCCAGGAGATGGAGGTTGCAGTGAGCCTGACTGCACCACTGCACTCCAGCCTCGGCGACAGAGCAAAAACCTGACTCAAAACGAACAAACAAACAAAAACTCCCACATTTTCAAGAGAATGAAAATACAGCCACAGACTGAGAGAAAATATTAACAAAGGGCTTTTGCATGTATGATAAAAGACTTATCTAAAATATACCAAAAACTCTCAGAACTCAACAATAAGCAAAGAAATAATTCAATTAAAAAATTGGCCAATGAATAGAATCTAGTATTCAGTAGCACAATAGGGTGCCTGTAGTTAACATAATATATTGTATCTTTTGAAACAGCTAAAAGAGTAGAATTACAATTTTCTTAACCGTTAAAGCTAAATAAATACGGCCTGAGAAGTACTTCTATATTTGCTTCCTTGTGAACTAACCGTACTGTGACTTAATAGGTCAACAAGACTGAAAACCTTACTTAGGAGTATGCATCTGTAACAATAGCTGAGTTTTGGCCAATCCAAGCAGCCATTATTCCAGCCACTCATACGCTGCTGAGTGTTCAAACTGTGTTCAAATAAGGCAAACACCAACCTGTAACCAATTCAGCCGTTTCTGTACCTCACTTCTGATTTCTGTATGTAGCTTCCCCTTTTTGGTCTACAAATTTGCTAACCATGAGACATTCCTGGAGTCTCTTTGAATCTGCAGTGATTCTGGAGGCTGCTTGATTCGTCAGTCTTTTTTATTCTTGCTCAGTTAAACTCCATTAAATTTAATTCGAAGTTTTCTTTTAACAACACACAAAAAAAGAATAAGTCTTTGAGGTGATGGATATCCCAACTCTCCTGATTTGGTCATTACACATTTTATTCCTGTATCAAAACATCACATGTATCCCACAGATATACACACATGTTATGTAACCACAATAATTTTGTGTTAACTGGCCAGTAACTTCAAGAGGCACCTCAGCAAAGAAGACACAAAGATGACAAATAATTACATAAAAATATGCTCTGCATTTATGTTATAAGGGAAATACAAATTAAAACAGCAATGACATATCACTATACATCTATTACATAGCCAAAATCCAGAACACTGACAACATCAAATGCTGTCAAGGGTGTGGAGAAACAGGAACTCTCATTCATTGCAGGTAGGAAAGTAATGTGCTGCAGTATCAATGGAAGATGGTTTGACAATTTCTTACAAAACTAAACATATTCTTACTATACAACCTGGAAATCATCCTCCATGATACATTCCCCAAACAAGTTGAAAATTTATGTTCACACAAAACCCTGCACATAAATGTTTATAAAAGATGTATTTATAATTGCCAGAATTTAGAAGCAACCAAGATATCCTTCAGTATGTGAATGAATAAATAAACTGTGATCCATCTAGACAATGGAATTTTATTTAGCACTACAGAGAAAGGTGCTGTCGAGCCATGAGAAGACATGGAGGAAGCTTAAGTACATATTATTAAACAAAAAAAAAGTCAATCCCGAAAGGCTGCATATTGTATGATTCCAACTATATGACATTCTCATTATCTATGTAGAGCAGAGCTATGGAGACAGTTTAAAGATCAGTGATTACAAAGGAAGAAAGGCTGAGCACAGAGAATTTTTAGGTCAGTGAAAACTATTTTGTATGATTCTGTAATGGTAGATATATGTCATTATACATTTGTCCAAATCCACAAAATGTGCAACAGCAAGAGTGAACCCTAATTTAAACTATGGTCTTCACGTGATGATATGTTAATATAAGTTAACAAATTGAAGGTTAAACTTAAGTGAGATGGGTTGGGTATTTTTCTTGGTGGATCTTGTGAGGTTTTGCAGACCTAAATAGATTGAGCAGTTGTCCAAGGGGGAAGGCTTTCATTTTGCCGACACGAACTGATGTTATGCAAACAACCTCCTGGTCTTCTGAAATGGGAGCATTGAGATTTTATTAATAGAACTTAAATTTTTAGGTAAAGGTGCTAATTCCAAGACAAATCTGCTTAATTACTTTTCTGGTTGAAGACATTTAGATTTCATTATAGTTTTTGTTTCCTTTTTTGGAAATGCTTTTTCCTAAGAGAGGAAAATGAAATTCTTTGGTGGAGATGAAATAATTGAAATAAGAATGGAATTAGCACTTTTAGAATGTAGATATAGATTGCAAAACAGGAATTTGATGGAAAGAAGATACTTAAATCAGACAGCTATCAATTCAAGAAATTAAATCCATAATTATTAGCATTATGTTGGGCTAGATAGTAATCTATCAGGATGAAAATCTCCATACCTTTAAAATAAGTAAGAATAATCCGTACTTCATTGACTTGTGAAGATATCTGAGACAGTCTATGAAAATTGCCTTCTACAAAATGTTGTTTAATGTGTTTAATTTAATGTGAAATTATATATAAATAACCATAGATAAAAATCTAGACACTATGCAGCCTGGTAGCTGACCATAAGTCCATCATCTGGGACACTTCTGCAACTCTCCCTTGCATTCTTTAAACAAACAAATATAACTTCTTCTTTAATATTGTAGCTCCATTTTCCTTCCTTAGTAGTTGTCTCTGAAACCAAAATTGTCTGATACGCACTCACCTTCATGGTGCAATAGAATGGAATGTATGTAGAATTTCTTTAGTGTCACAGTTTCACATTTACAATTTGATCTTTGCATGTGTTACTCTCTCCCTGTTTGTAACACCTTTCCAGATACACTCCAACAGGGCAAGGGTTGGAGTGCTCCCAGTGCTATGCACAAATGTGGGCTCATTGTATATACTTAATAAATACCCTACTGAATCAGCAATAAGTAAAAAGCAAAACACAATCAAATGCCGTTTTGGCAATATCCCCCAAATTCCGGAATTTCCAGAGCAATTTTCCTGACTACATTTGTCATCCTGGTGGTCTTAAGAATCATGTCAATCTTCAGTTTATTCCTAATTATAATTATTTTTAAAGGACTTCTGAGATATCTATTCTACCTATATCACAAAGCAACTATGTCTGTGTGTGTGTGAGAAAAAGAGAAAGAAAGAGGCAGAAACAGAGAGAGAAAAGCAAAGTGTTAAGAAGCAATGATTACCTTTTTGCAAAGAAAAGAAGAAATTCAAAAAAAGAGAAAACAAATACCATATCTGATAAAACCCTGAAGACATTAAAACAGCTTTTCTAAATATAAAATAACAATAAAAAGTCCAAACATAATTATTACTTTTTAACTCAGTAATACATGTCCATTCTCTGATTTGAACCTATGTGAGATAACTATAATTATTAACCCCATTTAAACACAATAAAGTACGGTTAATAATTCATGTGGTTCTTACTATTTAGCCAAGTACTTTGTATTAATAAAACATATACATAAATTAACTTAGTTAATCTTCACAAAGGTCTAATGATGTCGGTATAATTTTCATCACCTGGAAGTAGAAGCTTGAGTCTTAGAAAGGTACATTTAGCTTAATGTCACATAACTACTTAGTGCTTACTCTAAATTTTCTCTCTCCTCACTTCCCACCTCCATAGAAATATGTAAATGGTGACAGTAGAGCCAGCCTTCATAAATCCAGAAATGTAAGCCACATTTTAAGGGTAGTGGAGTCACTGCTGAAGCCTGAATCCTTGTATAACCTTGTGGGAAAATCTACCTATAATTGACCAATCACCTACTTGAAGCCTCTTACATTTTTCATCTTATTTAAGCCATTGTAGTTAGGAGTCAATTTATTACAGGACATTGCCTGGTATTGCAACAAAAAAACTACCCATGAAGTGGCTTTTATTTACTATTTTGGGAATGGCTAAAACATTCTCAAACTAGGTAGAACTTAAGTTTCAGATGAAAGAAGATCTTCATAAGCAACATCAACTGCCTTGTCACAGCAGCAAAATGGTGGCTTGTCATTTCTTCCCGGAAAGTATATATATCCTGAATGTACCGTGCTTCAGCATCTCTCTGTTACAGGCTCAAATATCTAATTTCGTCATCACACGGACCAGAGCCATCTATTGGGCTAGATTAAAATTAGCCAAGATCAGAAGACAAATGTGACATTAAATTTTTCATTTACAGTAAGACATACTTAGTTTCATGCAACCAATTTATTTTCTTCATGTAGTCAAGATAAACAAGATGCCAGATAGTAATCAGAGGCTACTGCATAGTTTTATGAGAACTGAACTTACTCAAAGTCTATAAAATCAGCTCCTTGAGTCCCTGTTGGCAGATGTACATAGGAAGCCAAATCTTAATCAGGAGATTGCTTCATGAACCTGGAAGCAGATGTGGGGAGTTTGATGATTCATATGTCAAATGGTGCATCACACAACAGTGATGTTCTTGGCAATAGGGACAGACATGAGATAGGACAACTTTAAGATCATCATCACAATGCTATCTGCATTTGCGGATTTAGAGTGGCTTTATCGTTAGGATCAAAAGAACTCAAAGTCCAAGCAAAGGCTAAGGATTCACTTCTGCTTCTACAGGGTGTTTATTTCCACTACATTTTTGCCCTCTTTTCCCATAATTCTTCCAATCCACTGTATATATCTGCTATTGTACTACTTTGAACTAATTTGTCATATGTTTCCTCCTTTCAAAAAAATTGATTTATTGCTTAATTCTCAAAGTAGAATATTGTTTCAATTGTTTCTGGGCCCAAATTAGAGCTCCTAGGTATTATCAATAGAACAAAGTTTTCCAGAAGTTCATTTTCAAAGGCAAACATTAAAGCCTTACTATAGTTTACCAAATGTAATCGCTCCTTGTTTTTCCTGCTGTGAGATTTGACTTCATTTATTTTAGCTTTCTTAAGGCATTTATGTATTAGTTTATAATTTGGTAATTTTATACCTCTACAGTTCACACTTCAGTCTGCAAGTGCATGAGGGGAGGAGATATTTGCAATTCATTACTGTAGTGCCTTCAGTACATAGGAGTATTTTTCACAAACATGGGCTTAATAAACATTGGAACAATTGATTCAGTAAAAAAATAATGAGAACACCTGGGGCTGAAAGTGTGCTAAATTCTTTCTGTCCATATGCCATAAGTAGGGGATCCTAGCTAATATGTTGACAGTATTTTTTCGTCAACATATGTCACCTTATACAGAACTCCTTGTACTCCTCAGAAGATAACTTAAAAATTTTGCTGTTATACATGATATAATCACATGCTAACATAATCTTGACATTAATGGCCTAAAGTGAATACTTAATATATGTTTTATCTCAATCTCTGCCAAATATTTTGAAGTGCTAGCACTATGATTCTCCTTTTCAGCTGTAGAAACCATAGCACACTAAGGGCAAATCGTTCACTGTCCCCCAGCCTGTCATTATTAAATTCAGGATGAGTGCCCAATCAGGCACATGTCAGAACCTATGCTCTTAACCACTGTGCTAAGCTTTCTCCTTGTTTAGGCCATTCTCACATTGTTGTAAAGAGATACCTGAAACTGGGTAATTTATAAAGGAAAGAAGTTTAATTGGCTCATGGTTCCACAGGCTGCACTGAAAGTATGATGCTGGCATCTGCTCAGCTTCTGAGGCCTCAGGAAACTTACAATCCTGGCGGAAAGAGGGAGATAGTACATCACGTGGCTGGAGCAGGAGCAAGAGAGCAAAGGGGGAGGTGCCACATACTTTCAGACGACTAGATCACACAAGAATTCACCCACTTTCATGAGAAGAGCACCAAGAGGTTGGTGCTGAACCATTCATGAGAAATCCATCCTCATGATCCGGTCACCTCCCACCAAGCCCCACCATTAACACTGGGAATTACAATTTGACATGAGATTTGGACAGGGACTCAGAACCAAACCATATAACTCCTATATTGGGATTTTCAGAAATGATCTGGACTAATCTCTTTACTCATAGGTATGAAATAGTAAAGATGACTTTTTAATAGACATGGTATGACTAAAATGGTGTGTGTGTGGGTGTGTGTGTGTGTGTGTGTGTGTGTGTGTGTGTGTAGGTATCATAGATGGTTGGAAGTTTCTTCTTTTTAACCTTTATATTATATCCTACCTTTGTCCCATATGTTTTCTTTATAGCTCTTTTTCTGTTTTATTGTCTGCATTTATTTAGTTCCTTGCTGCACGTGCACACACACATGCACGCACGCACACACACACACACATTTCTCATTGTAAGGTTTTTTTCCCAGTCTAGGATCAAATTTTGTTTTCCTTAGGAAGTTCTTTCTGACCTCATCCCACTCTGTGAACTCTTAGCATTTTCTTTTTCACAGCACTCATTTCCAGGTAATGCAATCGGTTAATTACTTATAGGTGAAAGTCAACTCCCTGGCATTGCCCAAATCCTTTGGAATCATAGGGTCATGATTTTCTGTAGTATTTTAATATAAATGGGTTGAACTTGCACTTTATACATAGAAGGTCAGAATATTCTAAATGTTTTGGAAAGTAATAAGAAATTTGAATTTTTCCTTGTAACTCCTGTGTGCAAATTCGAAATAGCTGCATGCAAGTTGTTGCTACATCTTGTTGCCTCTACATTCTGACCCACTTTTACACCTCCTTCAACCTCATAGGATATAAAGTCTAATTGTTTCCTGAACAGAATACTAGCTGGTATGATTCAGACTGCTGAAAAGTTGGGGGTAGTTGTAGTGATGGTAGTAGGGGTGGAGTTTTTCAAATTGCAGCACAGCAAATTAAATACACTCTTAGACTCGCCTAACCTTAAAAGTTTCTCAGCCATCTGATCTACTGTCAGCCTCTTCTACCTTCTCATCATCTCCACTGACTCTTCTTTTCCTCTCATGTTTTCTTTTTTTTCTTACTCACTCTTTATTGAGTGGTTTTCCATCACAGTTAACCATTAGAAACATCCAGTGAGCCTTACAAAAATCCCAGTGTTTGGATCCTGCCAAAGCAATAAAATCAGAAGTTCTGGAGTACAGCTCAGTCATCAGCTTTTGTTGTTGTCTTTGTTGTTGTTTAATTTACCTAGATTATTCTAATATATAGCCAGGTTTAAGAACCATTCAATACATCCAATGTATCACGCTGAGGGTGTGATTTTTCATACTAAGAATGGCCACCAAAATATTTATGTAAATAAATATATTCTCTGCACCAGAAAGTCACTATGACTTCCACCTGACACCTTCCTCTGACACTTCTTGACTTCCTGACTTTAATAAAAAATAATCTTCTCCCAATATTTGGTTGATTTATTGTTCATTTTTTCTTCTTTTTTTTTTCTTGCTAGATTCTAAGCTTCATGAGAACAGGATTAGGTTATGTGTCTTGTTCATTATTGTTTTCTAGAAGAAAAAAAGACAGCAAAATAGCACCTGAGGCAGATTAGTCACTCATAAACATTTGTTGAACAAGTCAATGGATTTACAATTGCAGAGAATTTGAAAGAATAAAGAACAAAGAATATTTTATCTATTTAAAAATTGATGTGGAAAGAGTATAAAAAGATATACATTTTATATTGGTTCTTAATATTTTTATTAGTTAAAATGTTTCCATAGTTGTTCGGGAATATAAATTTGCATTATGAGTAAATTTTCTCATAAAATTATGATACATGATAATTAAATTTAATTGCAAGCAAAGAATCTTAGAGGAAATTAGCTGCCATTAATCTTCTAGTCTTTCAAACACTAACTCTCAAAGTGGCTGGAATAAGAAAAAGAATTCCAAACAGTGGGGGATATTATCAAATATATTTTCCCAGCAGGAAACAGGCAAACAGATTTGGGAACTTCAGCGGGAAGCTTCTAGCAAAGATTGGCTGCCATATGAGAACTGGAAAAAGGACACTGGTTAATCCTTGTCTGATATTTATGTGGGTCTCCATAAAAGAAAGGAAGGGAATGGACTTTTCCACAGCTGAGTTCCAGATGTATCCAAACGAGCACATTTTACTGTCACTGATGGCAACTGTCTCCTGACTCCTTTCACTAATTATTACAGACTGGGCATTGTGAACTCACATCATTTCGGGCAAGGGCTCTTGCAGATCTTAATGTATGGCAGCAGTCTGATCTCTGCTTCATAGCTTAATATTAATAATATTATTATAACTAAATAATGATAATAATATAATTGTCATGTAATGAGTGCCTGCTATTCACCATGTCTTTATATACATTATCTTTTGTAATCATTACAGAAAAACTAGCAATAGGTTATCATTATCTACGTTTTCCAGATAAAGAAACAAATTAAGAACCAGAAAATACAAGGAGATTGTGTTCACAGAGTAAGAAACAGTTCCATAGAGACTAGAGACTCAAACTGAGAGTTTTGTTGCAGTAATTTTTTCTGCAAAATCTTATAAATAAATTATTAAAGAATAAAAGTCAAATTTAAATGTAAGCATGTTAATTTCAATTTTTCTTTCCAATCCCTGGGACTACATAATGTCCAGGCAGCAACTCCTTTGTTCAGATTAGTCTTTGGACAACCAAACTATCAAATTACTGACCAACCAACAGTTGATCACAAAAAAGTGAATTGTTAGTTTGGTCTTTGTAGGATCAAAACATATGGTTTGTTGATAACATTTCCATAGTGTCATTGATCTTAGCATGGGAACTGATATACAATGTTTAAATAAATTAAAACAACAATTTCTGTTGTGCCTTGTATATCTTATACGGTTTAGTTTACATTACTTCTGAGATTTGGTTGTTTAAAAATACATATATTGATCTTGCTCAGCCTAAAACATGTTTTCTAACCTACTGTCTAAGAAAGGCTTCAGACATAAGAGGCAGGGAGATAGCCAATTCAAACCTTCTTCCAGATGTTTGGGCTTTGAGATAGATAGTCAGTGCTATTTGCCAGCTGGAATGTAAGTTGGATTTGGGAAAAGATAATTTCCACCATGAAATTTGAATAAGTCATCACTTTAGCCTTAAGGGCAAGATCACTGACAGATATCTAATCCCAAAACTGTAGAGAAAATAAAATACTTTTCCTAGAAGAAAGATACAGTATATTGGAGACCTGATTTCTCAAAGAAAGTGATTTTGAAAGGTTGATAAGGGAGGCACAGAAAATGCCTTATGTTGTGATGATTCTGTAGTTACTGATAGACAGTTGTTATTTTCATATGGCAATATGCACAATATAAGTCCCTGCCTAGCTGCTACTTTTTGCATAGAATTGCATAACCAACTCTGAGACTTAGCCTCAATCTTTGATTGTGTTTCTGCAACGTGATTCACATTTGCAACTTATATTTACTAACCAGATACCTATTTTGTTCTTCGTACTTGGCTTTTATTTGGGAAATTTATTTGGGGTCCCATACCTCTAAAACTGGGATCTAGCTTTATTTTTTTCAAGCCAGTTGCCAGGAACTGAAGTTCTGGCTCTGGCTCTTTGTCTAATGCCTGAGGCATTTTTAGCCAGTCATAGATTTCCCTGATATCTACCAGCTACCTTGATTCTTAACACTTGCTCCAGACTCCCATCCCTCACTAGGCCTCTAGGTACAATTCCCCCCAACCCCTACCTCATAATAAATACCTTCTGAATACCATTTTGTCATTAATCCTTTGCACCGGGGGTTATTTTTGAAGGACTGGACTTTCTTCTGGTACCTGTGGCTGCTCTGTTTCCTCCACTCATCACTCTCAGAGTTTTTCTGTTTGCCCCATCCCATTGCATCACTAAACCTTGAGCAGACATATGACACACAGGACCCCATAAATCCTAACTGCTGAATATGCAGACAAATATTCCATTCTGGCCAGTGTGTGGGGTTGCACAATTCCACATGCCATATAGCACTGCTGCTGGCACATTCTCTTTTAGGAACAATTCCTCTTCCTGGAAATAATCACAACCAGAAGCATCAAATTTTGCAACACCATGGGAAACCACTTGAATAATTCTGTGAGAGTGAAGAAGATATCAAGTGTCAGTCCTGGGATTGATTTTTATTAGAATAAGAAAACTGTATATGTGCTGTCTTGATCACAGCAATTTCTTCCTGCCTACTTTCAAAAAATACACGTGATGATATTGCTTCATACATTCAGGTAAAGTGTCTACATTTTCCTTTGAAAAATTTGAAAACATCTGAGCAATGGAAATGTTTATTTCTTCAGAAGTCTTTGAAATTAGGATATGTTCTCACTTTTTTTCAGATTTAGCACAAAGGCAAAATTCTAACCTGATTTCCTGGTGTCATATCAAGCTCCTTAGCTCTAGATTGTATTTTGCCGTATGCATTTTGGCTCCTGAAGTCCTATGTCACGTACAATATTTGTCATTAAAATTGGAGTTATAAAAACATATGTATATATAGACATATGTATAGTCACATGACATTTTACAAAGTACATGTACATATAATATTTTATTAAGAGCCTCAGAGTTTACTGTAGATTGAATATTATCTTCATTTTTATAGACACAGAAACAGAAATCTCAATTGAATGAGACTTTAGCAAAACAAAAAACTGAATTTAGGTCCCATCATTTCAAATCTCCTGCTGTTTCACCAGGTTCCCTTCACTAAGCTCACTGCCTTAGTCATCATGCCTTCTCTGTGTTGTTTACAATTATGGAGTATATCATAATTGAAATGTATGCTATAAAAGGATAACATAAGCTACATTTTCAACGGAGTGTCCCATCTGGTAAACTGTAATATCTTATATTTTACCTAACCCTTAGAAGCATTACTGACATACCAGATAACTTGGGACAGAAAATTCTGTTATCTCCCCTTACCTAACATGGGAGAAGAAAGTATCAAAATCACCAAACCTAAATAATGAAAATGCAGCACAATGAATTCATTGATTTATTCATTTAATTATTCAAGCAACACTGTTTGATTGAGCATCTCTTAAGTATCAGGCACCGTGATATAAATGGAGAGTACAGAGGAAAGAAAAAAGACAATGTTTACTCTGAATTGCTTATAAGTCTAGCGGCGAAAGTTGTAAATGCTTTTAATAGAGATATCCTCAAATGGTTACAGGGACTGAGAGAAAGAGAACCCCACTGTATTGGCAGAACCATTAAAAGTTTCATGGAGAAAAACACATAAAGAAGGCAAAGGAGAAAAATACACATTTGCTAAATGAGGAATTAAGATTGAAATAAGTCTGTCTATTATGGCTTAAAATGAAATGGCAGCATTTAAGGAGATCCTGAAATCTTCCAAACAACTCCTTAAATTTGGTTCCTGAATGCGGAGGCTGAAACAAGAATTTTGGTTCAAGTAGTTTATTTAGGATACAATTTCAGGAATCAAGGCGAAGGAATGCAGAAGGGGGTCAGGGAAAGGCAGTATATTAAGCTACTTCCGTGTTGCTATACATAAATATCAGACACTGGGTAATTTTTAAGAAAAGACCTTTCATTGGCTCATGATTTTATAGACTGTACAAGAAGCAAAACAACATCTGCTTGGCTTTAGGGGAGGCCTCAGGGAGCTTTCACTCATGGCAGAAGGTAAAGCTAGAGCAGGCACTTCACAAGGCAAAAGCAGTAGTAAGGTGGGGGAAGGGGAGTGCCACACATGTTTAACCAAATCTCACATCTCATGAGAACTCACTCCCTATGGCACAGACAGCACCAAGCCATGAAGGATCCGCCCCCATGACCCAAATACCTCCCCTCAGACCCCACCTCTAACACTGGGAATTCTATTTCAACCTGAGATTTAGAGGGGACACATATCGAAACTCTATCAGGAGGAAAGCAATTAGTGGATGTCAAAACGAATGGGTCAACCCTGTGACATCTGGGGTTTGATTCTGCCTGGGATTCCCTGGGAGATGTGGAGTATACCGTAGTGTCGTCTCACCAAGTGCGAGGAAGCTGAGACCTATATTCACATGCTTTACTCTTCAACCATTGAGGGTAAATCTTGGGGCATTAATTATCTGGACTTCTGGTTTGGTCTATACCAAGGCCACACGCATCAGAGAAAGCCCTCAAGTAGAGAGATAAAGCAAATATTAACCTCTAGGGGAACCATGCATAGGCAGTCTCTTACTTGGGCCAATTTAACAGCACTAGAATGAGGATCATTTTTCTTTCTACAAAATGTAAAACAGTCTATTCTGGCTGGGAGGCGCCAGTAGAGACCCTCTTGAGGCCACTATGAATTTTAAGTCATTAGAGTTTTCCTCCTTGTCATCTCCTTCAGTGAGTCCACCTCCATGGTAAATCCGAAACATACCCAAAATGTATCACCCATGATGAAGCCTACTGTCTGCTGAGTGTCAGCTTTTAAAAGCTGGGGCATCCTAATTGCAGTCAACAGGCTTCCTTTGAATGCCCCATGGGTCTTGGGAGAGCAAACTATGTGGTTGTTATTTGTCCTCCCTGGGACATGCAGTATCAAGAAACACTGCCTACCTTCCAAGGCTTCCATCTCTTTTGTTGCTCCAGATTGCAAATGACATCCTTGTGTGGGATGCATTAAGACCTTTTGTGTCCTGGTATCAGCCAGAGGCCTGCTCAATGTATACTGTGGCAGATCTCATTATGAAGAATAATAGGCAACATGTTTCCTTAAGATTTGTTATCTTTTCTCACTCAGCCCCAGCCAGTATGTCTGCTGGGCATTTTCTGGGCCCTGCTTTGGTGCAATAATGAGGAAGGCAAGATAGCAGAGCAGCATTTGTTATAGGATCCCAGCTGCAAATCTGACATCTGCTGAGTATTCTGTAACTTTCTTTGAACATAATTAAATACAATCAGCAGTCTCCCTTGGCCTCCCACCATAGACCCCATTAGAAAAAAGGAAGAATCTGACATCAAACCTATGTGGAAAAATGCTGAACAATGGGAGTAATTCAACCTCAATTCATCCATCCATTACTGCTGAAGAAAGATGTGAATCATTTTCCTAAAAGCTTTTCTGCTGTTCTTTTTTTTCTTCTTTCCCTCTTCTCCTTCTTTTCTTCTTCCCCTCTGAATTTCTTTTTATCCCTACTTTTTCTTTTTTTCTGCTAGGGGATGGGGACTTACATGGCTCAGAAAGCCTCAGAATGTCCCTCCTTTCCTTCCTTCCTTCCTTCCCTCTCTCCCTCCTTCCTTCCCTCTCTCCCTCCTTCCTTCCTTCCTTCCTTCTTTCCCCCCTCCCGCCCTCCCTTCCTTGTTTACTTGTTTTCTTCCCTAAATATTTAGTACATTCCAGTACACATGTGATAAGATAAACAGGACAGGCATCAGGTATATGCCCTTCTGAATTTAAAATTACCAATTTAAAATGAGCTCAAAAACATAGCAGCATGATTAGTGGAGAAAGCATTGGCTTGGGAGAAAGATATGGCTGGTTATAAATGCTTCTCAACCATTTCCTAATTGTTTCACTTCCCTGGGCCTCCTTTGCTCATCTATAAAATGGCGAATGTAATTTTACCTTCACAGTGTTGTTGTGATCTATAAACTAGTTAATAAATCTTAGCACATAACTGAATACATTATAACTTTGCTTTTTTCCTGCTTGCCTCAAATAGTCCACTGAAGGGGGCTAAATACTCTCTGTGCTCTGAATAAATAAATATTGAAAGAATATGTGAATGTCTGTTGGTAAGATAATATAGTCCCATTCTCATAGACACAAAATGTTTCAAAGCTGGAAGGAATGTTCACTCTACATAGACTGGAAAATAAGCAACCTTAAGCAGTATGCCTCAAGTCATCCAGCTAACAGAGGTTGAGAGTTGGCTGGAACTAAAGACTCAATAATTCTCTCCAGTAGTCTTTCTACTTCATTGCTGTAGAAAGTAAATTGTAGAACATAAACAACCAGTACAAAGAAGAAATGGAGACCATGCTACCCTAATCCAGCCTCTCTCTTACCAGGCTTTATTCTGACTAGATTCATTTACTTTCTTTAAAATGTTTATTACACAATCACTGCATTTTTGTGGCAGAAAACATTGACTGCTCACATAGTAGTCATCCCTTTCATCTTCTTTTCTGAGAAAACCTTCATTGCACATAAAAACTGAAATAATAGCTACTTCCTTTCCCAGACTCTCCTGAAGCTAGGATGTGGGCATGAAATTAATGTTGGCTGATGTTACATGAGAGGATAAGTTCTGTTATTTACAATGAATCCTCATTTTAAAAAACATAAGCAAATTTCTTAAATCTATTAGTATCTTGTTAGATTTATTTACATGTGTACTTGCACATATATATGTGAGATCACAGACGTGCATGCATATGTATATACAAGGTCACTTGAAATCGATATTTTGTGACTTGTTCATATAGTATTACTTTCATTACAATTTAAAATTATTTTACCCCATTATTTTGGCTATGCAATATTCTAATTTATGTCCAAATAGACCTATATGTAAGAAACTCTCTATTGTTGATCATTTAGCTTATTTCCAACATTTTAACTTACAAATAGCATTTTCATGACCATCCGTATAACTAGTTATTTTTCCTTCCCACAATATATTAATTTTAACAATACACTGTGTTTCTAATGGCATCACTTTACCCAAGATCCTAGAAATAACAAATCACTTTGATATAGTTTTATACTTTACAAAATGCTCTTACGTTCAATGTCTCTTTTGAGTTTCACAGCTACTATTTGAGGATGACTGGATGGCTGTTATTAACTCTATTTTATTAGATGACAAAAAGGAAGTCATTTCAACTGAGGCTTGCAATTGGAGTGGCTTCCTTAAGAGTCAAGCTAGTATACAGCAAGCCAGGAGCTATTAGAGACTTTTTTCAACTCGAAATTCTAGTATCATACATCTTCCTTGTATTCCCATCTTCCTATCTGTAAGACCAACTCCTTTGTTTTTGACCAAAGAAGACATATGTCTGTGTTTTGAGTTGATTATAATTCAGTGGAGGAAAGTGGCAAGTAAATTGACATTTATATTATCATACAAAAAATAGAATAATAACAGAATTAAGGAATAGCTCTTAAATAATCCAGGAATGCTATGAAAAGCTTCATAGGAAAGCTAAAATCTAAGGAAACATTTATTTCATATCAAGTTTAGAATTCTTATTGAGGTGTTTAAAGTCTCCTTCAGGTAATTATAACCTCATTGCATTTTCATCCTTTCTAAAACATCTGTCTCTCTCAATCCTACTCATCATTTCAAGTCTTGTTCAAGGTTGATTTCTTCAACAAAACCAGGCTCAATTCCTATGGTTGTTCTTAGAAAATACAGAATTTTCATAGTATATTGGAGGAGACTGTAACCCTCATTCTGTAAAATTTTTCATTTTCTGACTACAAGTAAAGAAACAACAGACTGCCTACTAGAATTAGTTATTATGCCTTGAATCAGGGATACAGAGATACCTGTAGCATGACCATTGCCAAGAGAAGGTTATTGTAATGATCCGGAAATAGTGGGATGGTAGCTTTCTGATCAAATTCTTCTCAATAGGTCACTTTTACTTCCCTTCAACATATTTCTGTCTTTGTAGCTCTCTGATGCAGTATGAGTATTAAATAGTAATGGTCTTGCTGGTGAATTTCCATTTTTGATTGTTTATTGATTGATTGAATGGTTTGGTTTTCCTCAACTTTTATGTTATGTATAGGCTTGTTTCATTGGCAAATTACATATCATGGGGGTTTGGTATGCAGACTGTTTCATCACCCTGGTAATAAGCATAATATCCAATAGGAAGTTTTTCAACCCTCTCTTTTCTCCTATACTCCACCCGCAGGTGGCCCCAGTGTCTATTATTTCCTTCTCTCTGTCCATGCATACTCAATGTTTAGCTCCCTCTTATAAATGAGAATGTGTGGTATTTGATTTTCTGTTCTTGTGTTAGTTTGCTTAGGATAATGGCCTCCAGCTCTATCAATGGTGCTGTCAAGAACATAATCTCATTCTTTTTTATGGCTGCATAGTATTATATGGTGTATATGTACTACATTTTCTTTATCCAGTCTACCATTGATGGACATTTAGGTTGATTCCATGTTTTTGCTATTGTGAATAGTGCTGCAGTGAACATTTGTATGCATGTATCTTTATGGAAGAATGATTTATATTCCTTCAGTATATGCCTAATAATGGGATTGCTAGGTCAAATTAAAAGTCTGTTTTGAGTTCTTTGAGAATTAGCCAAACTGCTTTCCACAATATTCCTTCCATCAGTGTGTAAGTGTTCCTTTTTCTCCACAACTTCACCAGCATCTATTATTTTTTTACTTTTTAATAATAGCCATTCTGACTGATGTGAGATGGTATCTCATCCTGATTTTGATTTGCATTTCTCTAATGATTAGTGCTATCTTCTTTTGAAAAGTGTCAGTTCATATCCTTTGCCCTCTTTTTCTAAGGACATTGTTTGGTTTTTGCTTGTAGATTTTTTTTCAGTTCCTTATAGATTCTGGATATTAGACCTTTGTTAGATTCATAGTTTGCAAATATTTTCTCCCATTCTATAGGTTGTCTGTTAACTCTGTTGATAGTTTATTTTGCTGTGCAGAAGATTTTTAGTTTAATTAGGTCCCATTTGTCAATGTTTTTATTGTAATTGCTTTTGGCATCTTTGTCATGAAATCTTTGCCATGGTCTATGTCCAGAATGTTCTTTTCTAGGTTATCTAGAAAAGTTTTAACAGTTTTAGGTTTTACATTTAAGTCTTTAATCCATCTTGAGCCGATTTTTGTACATAATGTAAGGAAAGGGTGCAGCTTCAGTCTTGTGTACACGGCTAGCCAGTTATCCCAGTAGCATTTATTGATAGGAGGTCCTTTCCCCATTGCTTGTTTTTGTTCGCTGTGTCAAAGATCACATGGTTGTAGGTGTATTGGCATTATTTCTAGGCTCTCTATTTTTTTCACTGGTCTATGTGTCTGTTTTTCTAACAGTACCATGGTGTTTTTGTTTCTATAGCCTTGTAATATAGTTTGAATTCAGGTAATGTGATGCCTCCAGCGTTTCTGTTTGTTTGTTTGTTGTCTGTTTCCGCCTTAGGATTGCCTTGGCTATTTGAGCTCTTTTTTTTATTCCATTTGTATTTTAAAATAGTTTTTCCTAATTATGTGAAGAATGCCATTGGCAGTTTGATAGGAATAAGATTGAGTCTATAAATTGCTTTGGGCAATATGGCTATTTTAACAATATTTCTTTTTCCTATCCATGAGCTTGGAATGTGTTTTTCATTTGTTTGTATCATCATTTACTTCTTTGAGCAGTGTTTTATAATTCTCACTGTAGAGATCTTTCACCTCTCTGGTTAGCTGTATTCCTAGGTGTTTTACTCTTTTTGTGACAATTTTGAATGAAATTACATTTTTGATTTGGCTTTCAGTTTGCACATTATTAATGTATGGAAATGCTACTGCTTTTTGTACATTGATTTCGTATCTTGAAACTTTGCTGAAATTATTTATCAGATCTAGGAGCTTTTTGGCAGAGACTGTGGGGTTTCCTAGGTGCAGAATCACTTGTCTGCAGAGATAATTTGACATCCTGTCTTCCTATTTGGATGCCTTTTATTTCTTTCTCTTGCCTTATTGCTCTGTCCAGGACTTCCAGGACTATGTTCAGTAGGAGTGGTAAGAGTGGGCGTCCTTGTCTTGTGCTGATTCTCAAGGGTAATGCCCATTCACTATGATGTTGGCTGTGGGTTTGTCACAAATGGCTCTTATTATTTTGTGGTATCTTCCTTCAATGCCTAGTTTGTTGAGGGTTTTTAACATAAAAGGATATTGAATTTTATTTTGAAAGGCTTTTCTGCCATCTATTAAGCTGATCATATGATTTTTGTTATAGCTCTATTTATGTAGTGAATCACATTTATTGATTTGCCCATATTGAACCAAACTTGCATCTATATACTGTAAAATCAAACACACAATTGGACATAAAACAATTCTCAGTAAATTCAAAACAACCAAAATTATACCAAACATACTCTTAGACCACAGCATAATAAAAACTAGAAATCAACACTAAGAAAATTGCTCAAAACCATTCCATTACATGGAATTAAACAACCTTCTCCTGAATGACTTTTTGGTAAATAATTAAAATTAAGGCATAAAACAAAATTTTTTGAAACAAATGAGAATAAAGATACAAAATACCAGCATCTCTGGGACACAGCTAATGCAGTGTTAAGAGCAGAGTTTATAGCTCTAAATGTACACATTGAAAAGTTACAAACATCTCAAATTAACAACCTAGCATCACATCTACAGGAACTAGAGAAACAAGGGCAAACCAACCCTAGAAGACAGAAACAGAGATCAATAAATCCAGGAGTTGGTTTTTTGAGAGAATAAATAAGATTGAGAGGCTGCTAGCTAGACTTATAAAGAAAAAAGATAGATGACCCATATAAACACAATCAGAAATGACAAAGGACATGTTACCATCGACCCCACAGAAATATCTACAAATCCTCAGAGACTACTATTAACACTTCTGTTCACATAAACAAGAATCCTAGCATAAATGAATGCATTCCTGGACACTATACAATTTCCCAAGATTGAACCAGGAAGAAATTGAATCTATGAACAGGCCAGTAACAAGTTTCAAAATTGAATTAGTGGTTAAAAGCCTACCAACCAAGAAAAGCTCAGGACCACACAGATTCACAGCCAAATTCTACCAGATGTATAAAGAAGAGCTGGTACCATTTCTACTGAAATTTCCAAAAAGTTGAGAAGGAGGTAGTCCTTCCTAATTCATTCTATGAAGTCAGCATCATGTTGAGACCAAAACCTAGTAAAGACACACACACAAAAATAAAACTTCAGGCCAGTATTCTTGATGAACATAGATGAGTTACCTTAATCTCAAAACAAAAAAATCAGAAGAATTTTACAACTAGAAAGAAAATCAGAAGGCTAAAGATATGCCACTCAGTAAAGAGAATGAAATGAGCTAGAGAATGGCAGAATATCTTCAAATATAATACAACAAGAGGCTCCCTGAGTAGGTGTTAATTGACAAAAGGTCTACTGAATGAGCCGTGCTTTTGGAAGCCACTCATCCTGGGATCTCAGAGATATCTGCTATTATTTGGCAACATCCTGCTGTTGGAAATGATATGTAGCTTCTTGTCAATAGACTTCACTGTAATTAAAATCAATCAAGGCATTGAGGGGATTTTGAGAACTTTACTAGTGTTGGCATCAGATCTATGGCAACAGAGAAAACGTGTTTTGGTTGACAGATAAGCCACAGTCCTAGGAATATTACTCAAGAACTCAGGAGTTTTGGCACTGAAAACAAAGGTACTTAAAACTATTGCTGAGGGGTATTTCTATAGCCTCAATCTGAGTTGCAAAACTATTATTGAGGACCAAAAGACAGATAAGTAATACAGACCATTAAAGATTATGTTGGAAAATGTAAATTAAAAACTTATCTACAGAAAGTTTTTATATTATGGAGGACCTGATCTGTCCACACAGAGAGCCACGAGTTAGCAAGGAGAGTCTCTAGGGCCCATGGCTAGCAAAATGAAGTTCTATATATTTTAACATAATCATGGGTAGGATGTTCTATCTCCTTTGCCATATTGTATTGATTAGATGAAATCGCAGTGCATTCCCCACCCCACCAACTCAAGGAAAGGGGATTGCATAAAACTATGAACAAAGACAGAATTCATAACTACCACCTTAGATTCTGTCTGCCTGGTTAAACTGAGTTCAAAACTCAGGAGTCACCTTTAACTTCTACACTTTTCATCTCTGACTGCTGTCACAGTTTCCTAATGGGTCTCCTAACCTTTAAATTTACCCCTCTAGAAAACCTTGTTGACTTAAAATCCAATTTTAACATGTCACCAACTGTCTGTGAAAGAGACAGAGATAGACAGAAAGAGAAAAAGGAGAGAGGGAGGCTGTAAGAAAGAGAGAAGAGAGAGAATTATCTGTGGCTCAAAAATTACTCTGTTTCTAGTTCTTTGTCTCAAAAACTAGTAAAACACTTTGTCTTCCAGTTCTATAATCTGTGCTTTTTACCTGATAATAAAATCGTATTTACTCTTGTATTTTTTAGTTAAGACAGTTCAACCAAGGCTGGGCGTGGTGGCTCACACCTGTAATTCTAGCACTTTGGGAGGCAGAGGTGGGTGGAGTTCAAAAAGCCAGGAGTTCAAAACTAGCCTGGCCAAGGTGGTGAAAGCCCATCTCTACTAAAAATACAAAATTAGCTGGGCGAGGTGGCAGGAGCCTATAATTCAAGCTACTCAGGAGGCTGAGACAGGAGAATCGTTTGAACCCAGGGGGACAGAGATTGTAGTGAGCCGAGATCATGCCACTGCACTCCAGCCTGGGTGACAGAGTGAGACTCCGTCTAAAAAAAAAAAACAGTTCAACGAAAACATTGGCTCAGATGCCATTATTGGTATATAGCTAAACTATATCTGAGCATTGATGTAAATAGGTATTTTTATGACAATTATTCCTGTGAGGGTGTTTCTAAAATTTATGTGAACTCTATTTATTAATTGCCTATTGCTTTATAACACATCATTAGAAATAAATGGCTTGAAGTATTTTTTTAAACATGTCCCATATTCAAGAGGTTGGACTTCGCTGATTGGTTCTTCTGCTGAGGTCACCTGGGGCTACAGTCATCTGGTTGCTTTCCTGGGGTTGAATGGTCCAAGAAACCTTCACTCACATGTCTGATAATGGGTGCCAATTATTGTGGAGACTGCTGTGTCCACATTTTCTCATTGTTCCAATAATGCAAATACGAAAGTTAGAAGGCCTCTCAAGGCCCAGCTGAGAAGTTACACAAAATCACTTCTTACTGTATTCTACTAGTCAAGGCATATCGCCAGGCCAGAAGAAAGTCACAGCTCAGAGAAATAGACTTCTTGACGAGAGGAGCTGAAAATAACTTGAGGCCAATTTTAATTCAAATGCTTATAGTTAGATTTGAAATCAAGTTCTAAAGAGGTTCCATTCAGTCCTTAAAACAATCATCAGAATAGAAAAAGGAGTTTATATGCATCATTGATTAAACAAAGGAAACTTTAAAAAGAGAATATCAACCTATTCATTAATCATTATGAAAATATTTTGTTCTGCTAGATGCACTGACCTGGGGCTGGTACTGGGGGTTGTCTGCACAGTCCTGTGATATGAACAATCTATGGGTCTCTCAGCCAGGGACACCAGTGCCTGTTCCAGTGGAGGTGGCAGAGAGTGCAGTGGACTCAGTGGGAGTCCTTAGCTTTAGTGGTTTAATGCTCTTTCTTTGTGCTGGTTGGCCTCCTTCCAGGAGGTGGCGCTTTCCAGAAAGCATCAGCTGTAGTAGTGTGGAGAGGGACCAGCCATGGGCGGGGGCCCTCAAACTCCCAAGTTTAAATGCCATTTGTCTTCTGCTACCAGGATGGATAGGAAAAGACCATCAGGTGGGAACAGGACTAGGCTGTCTGAGCTCAGGATCTCCTTGGGCGGGTCTTGCTGTGGCTGCTGCTGGGGATGTGGGTGAGATTCCCAGATCACTAGAGTTGTGTACCTAGGAGGGTTATGGCTGTCTTTGCTGAGTCATGCAGTTTGTCAGGGGAGTGGGGGAAAGCTGCAGTCACAGGCCTCACCTAGCTCCTAAGCACATGGAAGGGCCTGTCTCACTCCAGCCGTGCCCCTTCTCAACAGCCCCGGTCTGTTTCCAAGTGGAGGGCGGCGAGACAGGCTTGAAAACTTACCCAAGACTATCTGCCTCCCAGTTACCTGAGAAAAGGGCTTTGGTTCTTCCTGGCCCCCAAGGAAATTCTGAGCCCAGGCAGCCTAACCCCGACCCCACCTGACTGTCCTTCCCTATCCACCCTGGTAGCAGAAAACAAAGGGCATTTAATCTTGGGAGTTCGAGGGCCCGCCCACTGCTGGTCCCTCTCCACGCTACTACAGCTGGTGCTTTCTGGCAGGGCACACCTGATTAGTGCCCTCCCCGAAGTTCTGGCCAGGAGGCTTCTCACGCTGTTCAAATTGTTAAAGTTCAGCTAGAGAATTCCTTCTTCCTGTGGAGTTTTACCTTCTGCTCCCCTGGCCACCCTCCCAATTGATCCTTGTGGTGCCAGGTGGGAATGGGCTGTTTGGGGACCCAGTGAGCTCCAAGGACCTTTCTGCTACTTCCTCTTTCCCTGTATTTCGCTTAGCTCTCTAACTTAATTCAGCTCCAGGTAAAGTTGGAAACCTCCCACAAACAGACCTTCAGAGCTTCTCCAGTGGGGGTGTGTGTTTGGGAGATGAGGGTCTACCTTTCCTACTTCTGCAGTTGGGGCACTCACAGAATTTGGGTGTCTCCTCGGTCCTGCAGGAGCAGTTTGCTTTCTTCAGAGAGTCTGTGTGTCCTCTCGGGATTGCCGATTGCTGGTTTTTTTCTTGCAGTCAATCTGGAGCTAAAATTTGCAGTGCAAGCCTCTGCGTGCTACTCTACCCGGAGCTGCAATCTAGTCCTGCCTCCCATCCACCATGATCCTCTTAATCCATGTCTATGTTTTTTTTTTTTAAATCACATTTTAAAAATAAATAAATAAAAGGTTGAAAGTTTTTGTTTTTTTTTTTCAAAGTGTTAGTGTAACTGAAGTGAAAAAAAAATCTGATTTTTTTTTGGAATCTTCGGCATGTGCTTTGCTAACCCTCCACAGATTCAACTGACCGTGACTCACTGTTTCTGTATCTGTTTTACTTCAGTTTCCAATCCCCCTAATTATGGCTTCGAAATACTTTCACATGCATATACTTTCCTTCTTAAGGGACAGGTAAGCAATTCTAGTAGGTCAGAGGCAATTAAAAGCTGCAATGAGATATAGAATGGTGTTAAGAAGAGATTATCAAAGAATAAATGATTTTTTTTTTAGACAGAGTTTTGCTCTTAATGCCCAGGCTGGAGTGCAATGGTGCAATCTTGGCTCACTGCAACCTCCGCCTCCCGGGTTCAAGTGATTCTCCTGCCTCAGCCTCCAGAATAGCTGGGATTACAGGCATATGGCTAATTTTGTATTTTTAAGAGAGACTGGGTTTCACTATGTTGGTCAGGCTAATCTCGAACTCCTGACCTCAGGTGATCCACCTGCCTTTGCCTCCCAAAGTGCTGGGATCACAGGCGTGAGCCACCGCACCTGGCCAGAATAGACAAATCTTTATGATGCAGTCATAAGTACCAAAAGAACACTGAAAACGATGGTTTTGTAAATGATGGGATATGAAAATCAATGAATTTTCTATTGTATATATTTAAAGCTATATTTGTCAATATATCATAAACGGTTATATAGGATCCTCCAGTTTCTAAAGTTACAATGGGCACACTATGGCCCATGCTCCAAGTCTAGCCCACCTGCTGCTTTTATCTATAAATTTTTATCGGAGTACAGCCACATCCATTTATTCATGTATGCTGTGTGGCTGCTTTTGCTCTACAATGGCAGAGTTAAGTAGCTTTAACAGAGACCAAGTGGCCTACCCAACCTCAAAATTTTCCTGTCTGGCTCTTTACAGAAAAGTTTGCTGACACCTTTTCTTGGTCCTTAGATTTTTTCTGACTGGGCCAGTGCCAACAAAGGTAACAGCTAAAGACAGGAGACGTTTGTGGTTTAGTGGGAAGAGGATGTTTTTTTATCAGAGTATTGTCGAAAGTTTTGGGTTTAGATTTTAGCTGGCTGTTTGCTGGCTGTGCAATTATGTACAAGCTATTTAACCTTGAGTTCTTTAATTTCTAAAATCCCTGTTACTTTTATCTCTGACATTAGGATGAAAGATGATAAATATTCTTGAACAACTATGTGAACTGCAAAGATGCAGTACATTTGTGAACTACTATTAATTTCAGTAATCATCTAGTACTATTGACACATGTATATATATATATTTTTTTTCTTTTTTCTTTTTTTTTAAATCTTTCCACAATCTTTGTAGAATTTCAGTTCCTTGTCCTCCTGGAGTAAGGTATGGCTGCAGAGCTTGCTTTGGCCAATGGAACGGGAATCAAATTGATTTGTGTCACTTAGCAGAAGGAGCCATCTGGTAGGATTTTGGAATACATTACTTAAAAATTAAGAAAATCCAAATTGTGTTAATTTTAGTTAATAATAATGCATCAATATTCATTGGTTGTGACAAAGATACTTTAGTTACGTAAGATGTTTACAATAAGGAGAACAGTGCAGGTTTTATGAAAACTCTCTGGACTACCTTCACAACTTTTCAGTAAATCAAAAACTACTCTAAAATTAAAAGTTTATTTAAAATATTATCTTGATAAGAATTCCTAGGGTCTCATATATTTTCTGAATAATATCAAGATTAATAATAATGTCAAGGCTTAAAACAATTTTTTTTTCTTTTTTTTTTTTTTTTTGAGATGGAGTTTTGCTCTTGTCACCCAGGCTGAAGTGCAATGGTGTGTTCTGAGCTCACCACAACATCCTCAGGTTCAAGCGATTCTCCTGCCTCAGCCTCCCCAATAGCTGGGACTACAGGCATGTGCCACTACGCCCAGCTAATTTTTGTATTTTTAGTAGAGATGGTGTTTCACCATGTTGGCCATGACTGGTGTGGAACTCCTTACCTCAGGTGATCCACCTGTCTTGGTCTCCCAAACTGCTGGGATTACAGGCATGAGCCACCGCGCCCAGCCACAAAATTAGAGCACACATCAAGCATTGCAGAGAAGTCTCAGTCCTTTAGTCTGCAGTTGTTCAAAGTTCACTCCTCATTCTCTGACATGCATGTCAGTTTTATTCATTCATTAATGCATTAATTAATTCAAACAAATATTGTTGAGTAGCTGCCTTATAAGAGACCACATACCAAACACTGTGACAAACACAGGAGACAGGTTGATGAACAGTTTACGAGGTTTAGTTGAATTTAATTTTTTGTCTTTATTTGACCAAAACAAAATGGCCCTTGGGCAAATCTAAATTATATTTGCTTTTATTTTGCTACTACTAATGTAAAATATTTATAGATAAAATCATCAGTTTTTAATGGGTGGTCATACTTAATTCAAGCATCTCTGTAACAGGCATTCTCTGATATTTTCTTTCTGCCTAAAAGAATGGATATAAATCTCGACTGGCTGTCTTGGCTCAAAGGCAGAATGTAGAGATCTCTTAAAGATGAAGATGTAATGCAGAAGCGGGGAGCGCAGAACAGTGCAGGAGGACGCAAACCAATGCAACTCCCTGGTGATAAGTAATTGACCACAGCCTTGTTGCTGAACGCATTTAAGACAGACAGAACCTTCTTACATTTAGTGACTTTTAAACAGAGATCCCAGAATAGTAAAGACCAGAGAATGAGGAGTGAACTTTGAACAATTGCAGACTAAAGGATTGAGAATTCTCTGCAATCCTTGATATGGGCTTTAATACCTGAAACCAACTATGTCAATGTAAGAACAATTGACGTAGAGAGGAATGTAGCAGAATGTGAAAAGTAGAAGAAATTGACAGGGTTTTAATTCTTAGTGCTGAAAAGTTTGACATTGTTACGACTATATACTTTTTATGCTTTGTTTTGTGAATACATACACCCTCACCCAGACAGGCACATACACACATAAGCGCGCACATGAAGACGGGGACGGACACACACACACACACACACACACACACACACACACACACACACGAAGGCCCAGTGAAATCAATCTGACGGTTTCTTTAAACTTGTCATTTAGGTGCGCCAGATAATGAAAGTCCTGTGTGGTTTTGTAGCGCTATGAGTTTAGAAGTACTTTTCCCATTAACAGTTAAAATCTCTTCAGATCTGTTAAACAAACTCTCTAATGTAATGCAACTAATTAGCATTGGATTTAAATTCAAACCCATTTTACCAATACATGCAATGAAGATTCTGATCATCAGAGCAGGCAAAATTGATTTTGATCCCTGTACCTCCTTTGGAATGCTGCATTAGCCAGAATTGTTCCTGTATGGCATACTGAATATAAAATACATATATTCTAACCAGTAAAGCTGATCATGATGGGCTGTTTGGAAACAGTGGAGAGTCTAATTCTTTGCTGTGATTTCCTTAACCTGGAATTCATGGGATGAGGCTGAATAGAACCCCTCCCTGGATCAAGACAGGACTTACTTGTGAAACAGCAACTGCAATGGAGTTAGTAGAATGGTGTGTGGGACATGCAATAGCCTGCCTGCCTGCCTGCCTGCCTGCCTTCCTTCCTTCCTTCCCTCCTTCCTTCCTTCCTTCTCCTGCCTTCCTTCCTTCCTTCTTCCTCCTCCTACCTTTCTTTTTCCTTCTTCCTGCTACCTCCCTCCTGCTCTGTCATCTATCCCCTCTCCTCTCCTCACCTCTCCTCCTCTCTCCTGTCTCTTCCCTTACCCTCCTCTCCTCTCCTTTCCTTTGCTTTCTTTCATCTTCCCAATCTACTACTTCTTTTATCCTGTCTCATCTCCAGCTTACTATTTTTTTTTGTAATTTTATAATTGAAAGATATCAAACATTAATATGTGGAGCACATTTTGAATGGTTCAAATAATTATAACAAAATAAACACCTGAGTAAACAATACTCACCCAACAGTTTTGTATCTACCAATCTATTTCTACCCATCTTTTTTTCCTCTGAATTTTCTGAATTTGAATTTTGCTTTATTTCCTTGCTTTCCTCTATCATTTTACCATCTACTAGTGTATCTCTATTTAACAGAGAGGTTTTGGTTGGTTTTTACTCTTGTTTGAGTAGGTTAATCATGCTTCTTTTACCCACCATTACATTTTAAGACTCATCCCTGTAAATATGGATGAATTATTGTTTCCTGTAGTTACTATGGTGTCTTATGAATGTGTCACAGTTAACTCATTTAGCCGGGCTGATCATTTAGGGTTTTACCCAGTATTTTACTAATAATGACACTGTAACTAGAGATATTCTGCTGCCTGTCTCCTAATTTAGAGCATATGTTTTAGGTTTATCTAGAATATGCACTAAAGGGAGAAATTGTTGTATATTAAGACATGAAAATGTTCAAATGTATTAGATAATTTTTTTTTACTCAAAGTTGTGGCACCAATTTATTCTTCTACTGGTGGTGGGTAATAGTCTTCATTGCTCTACACACTCATCATCATCCTCATTTTATATAATCCAGCTGCTTAATTTTACCAATCTTGTATAGGCAAAATATTAACTTAGTGGTTTTCATTTTTACTTATCTGATAATATGATTGAGTAACATTCCATATGTTTATGATAATTTTGTTTCCACTTCTGAGAAATGCCTATTTGCGTCTTTTCTCTATTTTATTTTCATCCTTTTCTTTTTAATAACGAGAAATTATTTATTTATTCTGAACATAAGATCTCTGTCAATTATTTGTGTTGCAAATATCTTCTTCCTTCATGGCTTGTATTTTTCACTCTCTGTGGTAACTTTTGATGATTGAGTCTGTGTTTTTAATTTTAGTGTGGTTAAATTTATCAGGCTTTTCCCTTATGTTTTATGTTTTTTATGTCCATTATAATTTCTTTAAATATTACTTTTGGGGAGTTTGTTTCTGGTTTGTGGAATTGTGTTTCTCTGTCACATGAGTAATACCCACGAAAGCCTATTTAAATGTACTCTTCAAGTTTTTCTTTCAATTTAATCGTTCTCAAATGTTGTTCTGACCTTCTCTTTTCCATCTTCTCATCTGAACTTTCTTTGTGAGATAGTACCATAACTAATTGAAAATTATCCTACACACCTCCAATGTTCAAATTAATAATTATGGCATATTGGCTTAAATTTCAGCTCTATCCACCAATTTTACCTCACACACGATACACTTCCTGAAAGGTCAGGGACTTCAAAACTCTTTTTGCCTGTCAACCTTGTAACCTGAAATCACAGCAATCAGGCTCTGTGAATTCTTCATCTCATCTGTGGAGAAATATTTTGAAAAAAGTAAAAAAGAAAGAAAGAAAGAATAAAAGAAAGATTTTCTTGTTTATCCCACACAGAGATGCAGTCATTACTGTAGTCAGATCTACATCAAGATACCATCCTGTGCTCTGACTTTTAGACATATTTGAATGGATCGTTTACCTTAAAAGGGGTGCAACTAAATATCTTCAGGTTTCCATCCAGCCATGCAATGTGGCTCTTGGCCCAGGCTTGCCCCTAACCACAAAAATCTCCCACCAAACAATAGATGCACAGAACTAATATGCAATCTTTACAAAAGATACAAATAAGCTTCTAAATGTTTTTCCTCCTTTTTATGAAGTGCAAAGCAGTATTCTAGAGAAATCATTGAATTAAAGTTGAGGTGATGCATATTCTAACCTTAACATTCATAATAGAATCACTCTCTGTGCCTTGAGGTGATGCATATTCTAACCTTAACATTCATAATAGAATCGCTCTCTGTGCCTTAGTTTTCTCATCTACCAAATGAGGTTATGGAGTAACATATATATAAATACTTTGCAATCTATATATTTACTGATTAAGCACTGTGTCTGGAAATAAAGACCCTACAGTTTCAATTGGCCATCAGCATACATCCTTCTTACTTGTTAAGCAGATTTATTCTGCGGGAGAGTCAGTACAGCCCCTCAAACCCCTGATATTTGGGACAGGGAATGAATGAAGGTAGTTCACTAGGTTTACGTACAACTGAGCACAGTTTCTTAGTCCAGACATTTCTCATTGACCTTGTTTGCTACCAAAGCAATTAACTCTGTGTAGCTTTATTTTCTATTGCATTAGTCAGTGGGCTCAGATAAAAACTTACAATATTATTTTCAGTATAAGTTTTCTTTGACTATAAATTGATATAACAAATTTCAGATTCAGTGCCAATGAAAAAAGGACAGATAGTAGCTTGCCGTTATTCATGTTTCAAGACTCCCAATGAGTGCCTAAATCTGAGGACAGTACAGAACCCTATATATACTATATTTTTCCCTATACATTCATATCTATAATAAAGTTTCATTTATAAATGGGGTACAATAAGAGATTAACAACAATAACTAACAATGAAATAGAGCACTTATAACAATATGCTGCAATGAAAGTTATGTGAATGTCATCTCTCTCTCTCTCTCTCGCCAGCTCTCAAAACACTGTAATATTTTTGGACAATAGTCAACCACAGATAACTGAAACTGGAAAAATGAAACCATGAAAAAGAGGAGACTACATTGTCTGCCTCCTAAAGGCAGAATAATGAGGTGTACCTAGAAATTCTAATTACCTTTGTCAATTTACAAATATACCCTTAAGTGTATAGTATGTAGTAAGGTATTTAATCAAATGATGTGGCCATTACTCCAGATAAACTGTGAGTCTTCTCACAATACTGCCTTAGACTCCAAACAATGTTATTTTTAACAGGCTCATAATGTAAACATCATTTTTAATGGTAAGTGTCATATTTGGAAATGGATTCAAAATACCTCAGCATGAAGGTAGTCTGATGCCCTGGCTAATACCATTTTGGGTCAAAAATAAGGTGAGATTACAGACTAAGGATTAAGGACTGTATGGATGATAACTGACTTTCAAGACAGTTTACAAAAGAAGAGGTCAGCTATGTTTAGAGAAATTACATGATAGTCTTGCCCAAATTTTTAAGTCTTCACCATCTTGATAAATGGCACACTGTTGTTAACAATTCACAAGCTATACTTATTTTATTTATTGATATGTTTAGTTACTGGTGTATTTTTGGTGTAGCTCTGTTACATATGGGTTCTATGAGGAGCAGGATCTTGTTTGTTATGTTTCCTATTGTCATAAAATAGACATCAAAACATCGTCACTGAATAAGAACGTCAATCAGATTTTGGTTTCTTGGACACACAATATATATTTTCCCATCTCCTTTTTTTTTTCTTTCCCCATCTTCTTTCTGGTACTGTGGAGGGGATTGGGGTTGGGGCAGTCTTCACACACCTTTGCTATGCAGTTATTGGGCCATTTCCCCCAAATTTCTTCCCACTTATTGCTAAGGCTGTGTATTTGCTTCTGATCATCTCCATTCAGATGGACAGAATGAACTCTCCATGAAGTTTCAGGAGGCTTACAACTCGTGTCAGTGTTGAAATGTGAAGAATCGATTGTCACCAAGATCAGCCTTTAGACATAGGCCAATGATTCCAGATATCTATTGCAATGTAACAAGTCACCACAGAAATTAGTGGCTTAAAGCAACAACGTAGTTTTATCTCTCATGGTTCTGAACGGGTTGAGGGCTCAGATGGATATTTCTCATTTGGTGTTTCCCATATTTCCCATGGAGAGGTAGTGAGGTTGCAGCTAGCACTTGAGTCATTCAGTGGCTTCTTTATACACATCTGGTGCTGGGCCAGGATGGCTAGAACAGCTGAGATCTGGTGAGACATCTCTCTCTCTTTCTCTTTCTCTCTCTCTCTCTCTCTCTCTCTCCATATGACTTCTCTACATTTCCAGTATGGTGATCTCAGGCTCCTGAGTATTGGAGAGAGAATACTCCAAGGAAGTAGAGTTGCCAATATTCAAGAATTGGTCTGAAAGCCAATCTAGTGCTGTGCCTACAATATTCTATTAATTTTAATGAATCACAGATCACATCCAGATTAGAGTGAGAGGAGTGTCATTGCAATTGGCTTGTCATTGGGTTTACAACAAAAGGTGGGCAATCTGCAAGTGGATGGTTACTCAATGCATACAGCACAGGTTGGAGAAAAAATAAAGGCTGACAATAAGTGTCTGGTGAGGATAAGTATTTCTACTTTAATTTGAAATGTTACCTATGAAACCAATATGTTTTGGTAGCTAAATCATCAAAATCTGAAGGAATTCTATTTGAACCTTTGAATTATAAATAAAATATGCATTTGTACAGAAGTCTGTTCACTTATGCTTAAATCCAAACCTGAAATACAGGTATCCAATAGCTTTTTTTTCCACAGCGAATTTTTAGAAATCCAACTTTGACTGGTGTATGGTGGAAGAAATAAAATACAATGCTCGATTTGAAAAGGGTTACTTGCCAAAGAATCCCAAACAAAGAAAGCTAGTCTGTATTCCTGAATTATCTTCTAACCGACAGATTTTATTTATTCTCTTGGTAATATGAGAATGTTTTAAATTTGAGAGCTGAGAAAGAATACTCTTTGGTACAGCTTTAAAAGTCAGTGTTTATTGTATTATGACTATACAATAAAATATTTATTTATAATGATTCATGATGAAAATATTGGTTTAGTTCATTAAATAGGCTACATTTACCTGTAATGTAATGTTACCTTTGGATGCCATGTAAGGAAAGCTTCTATAGTGGCAACCAAATAGGCATTATACACATAGGAAGGCTGAGAATTGGTGAAAATGCAGACTTATATATAGCCATCAACCTTTCCCATAGACACAAAAATGGGAAATTATCAAGTCAACTGTGGAGGAAGGGATTAAGTCATCATCAGCAGCTGAAAAAATCTGTTCATTTGCAGTTGCAGCTGAGAAACTCTAAACTCCCTGACAAGCACCTCATGTCATCTAGGTATTCAGCTTGGCACCAAGGGAGATCGTTCTGTGAGTTAACCTCATTGCTAAGAAAGAGGAATGGCTTGTAATGAACCTTGACATCAGACCGGGAAGGTCTCCTCAGGGACAGCCTTCAAGTCCAAATTCTAATATGTGTCAGAACATTGGAATAGCTTGTTAAATTGTAGATTCCAACTTAGTAGATCCGGATTGGTACTGAGATGTGCATTGCTCATCAGATCCCAGGCAACGCTGATGTGGCCAGTCTGCAGAGCACCCCTTGAGTTCCATGCCTATAATTAACACATCCCTTTACTGAACTGAGATAATTGTGATAAAACCTGAGACTGAACTGAAATAAAATTTTATGATTGTAAATGTCTTATGAGTAAAGACAGCAGTCTCATTATGGAAATTGAATAAATCACAGGCAAAGTTCAATAATGCTAAAGCTACTAAGAACTTTACCAATTGTTTTGTAGATTAACTGAAATTAAGAAACATGGCCCAGCTAATAAGTAACAAGTGTTAAAAGAAAACTTCAGACAAATTAAATTTAATGGAGTTTAATTGGGCAAGACAAAAAGCAACTCACAAATTGGGTGCCTCTAGAATCACAGCAGATTCAAGGAGACTCCAGGGATGCTGATCAGAACAAATATATAGATAAAAGGAATTGAGGTACAAAAATCAGAAGTGAGGTACAAAAACAGCTGCACTGGTTACAGACTGGGATTGGTGTTTGCCTTATTTGAATACAGTTTGAACGGTCAGCAGTATATGAGTGGTTGAAGGATGGCGGCTTGGATTGGCCAAGATTCAGCTATTGTTATGGACACATACTCGTAAGTTAGGTTTTCAATCGTGTTTGCCTATTGCATTAGGGTATGTTTGGTTCACAAGGACTCAAAAAAGTGAGGAAATCTTCTCAGGCCATATTTAGCTCACTTTAACACAAATTGTGGAAGTGCCATGCATTTGTTTTCTAAACTATCACCAGTATGGTCTAAAATGGCTAGGTACCTTGAGAAGAAACTATCAAATTGTATGAGATGGCACTAAAGGACTGATGATATCCATGACAGTTTTCCATAGAGCTGATCACAAAGGTAGTAACAAAAATATAGAATCATTATGAGGATATGTTTAGAACATTATGACATATTTTACCCTGATTATAAAGAGCTCTTGTGTCATTTTTATGATAAAGATCTCACCTCAAAAAAAATAGATATCACATAGCAACTTTCTTGTTTTGGCAAACCACTCATAGAGCTCTCTATTACAGAAGGAAATTGAGCATGAGATAACAAGTCTCCACCTATCCATGCATAGCTGTTAGATTCTTTCTCATACACACCCTTTGTGGTAGGTTAAACATAACATAGCCTCTAGCTAGCTATCACTCTGCCCCTTAATTAGATGGGAAAATTGACTTGCACAGAAAGAGTACAGAATTTTACACTAAAGGGTTTATAATGGGTGTGTGTGTGCCTGTGTATGTGTGTATGTGTTTATAAAACCTTTTTTTTTTAATAAAGACTGGAATATGAAGTCAATCACAATAAATCAAGAGAAGAGGTGACTGGGAGACTTTTCATGACTGACTTAAGGAAAAGGAAATTGTTCAGCAAGTTTTATAGGAGAGTCAGTCATTTGGTTGAGTGCATGCTTTTCCCAGAGAGGGACTGGGGAAATAAACTGTAAGCTGCCCAGGTCTATCCAGAACAATCCTAAGCTTTGGCTACTTGAAATGGATCTGGTCCTAGGACTATTATTTCCAAGTACAGGAAAGGGAATTTGCTTCCAAATAATACTTCCTCTCCTATTATGAATGCTAGGCTTTCATCTCACATTAAGACACAAATTGCAAATGCCAGCACCTCTGATAATATCTGTCTTATTTTGCTTCAGTATTTGATTTAACTTAGTATTTCCAGATTGATAGAGGAGTACAATGTGCATGTTACTGTGCGAGGTACCACAGCCTAGGAGTAGCTGAAACATGCTCTTAATCTAGAGTTTCTAAAAGCGAAGCTCAGAGAAAGGATAAAACCACTGACACTACATTTAGAAGTCGGCTACATGGACGTGCAAAAGAATAAAAAGGTGAAGCAAGTAAAGATGAAATTCTCTGAGTTTTGCTGCTGGCCACATACTCACCATAAACCTCAAAGAAAAACCACTGAACGTTTCCAAGGAATGTTTTCTAGCACAAATAACTTTATCTGGAGGGGCTACATAGAAAACTGCATCTCAGAGTAGTCCACAGGAAAGGAAGAAAGATTTATATGCCCCGATCCCTCTCATCTCCTGCTTCACATTGGTCAGGATTTGCCCCAGAGAGGCCTCATTCTTTTAAGCTTCCTAGTCATATCTTCTGATCCCTTTAGTGGCCACTCAGTAGGGTAGATCCCATGTCCCTAGTATGATATTTCACCTAAGTCCAAAGAAGGACACATGGCATGAATATATGAATAAAGTTCAACCTAAGGCTTAATATTACAGAGCTGAATGAATGGCAGTGGTCTAGTATGGGAGGCAGGTGGTGTCTGATTATGGGAAAATGAGGTGGTCAAGGCCATCCAAGGCAGAACAAATGGCTATGTTTAACAGAGTAGACTCCTTGCTGAACCCCAGCTCAAGCTCTCCAATAGAGAGTTTGTCTGGCTGCTATACGACATTATGAGACACCTTTTAAAATTTATTTATGATTTTGTTTAGAGAGAATAAAGACAACTTCACTCCTTCCAAAAAAGGAAAACTGTAAGTCCAATCAGATTCATGACCACTGTCAATACCTTACCTAGTTGTCATCTCCTGGAGGCCTAAGGTGATAAAATAATACCAAAAGCTCCAGCGTCTGCTCCTGAGTTGGTTCTAAGACTGTAGGTATTCATTAGATCCCTCCCCCACTACCCATTTCAAATTCTGCCCCCTCTCACGCAGTACTACCCATTTCAAATTCTGCCCCCTCTCACGCAGTACTACCCATTTCAAATTCTGCCCCCTCTCACGCAGTGATCTGGTGTTTAGCACATCCTGAAGGCAGCTGGTCATCCCTCAACTGTGTGTTAGCTGAATAATCAACAAACTGCTCTTTTATTCTATCAGTCCAGCTGCTTCCGTGTGATTGTGTATGTGATCATGGGCCCATTGTTGAATCTTGTTAATAAAAGTGTATTTTGCCCCAAGGCAATGTTATGTGGTAGAACATACTTATGAATAAGGCCTTTAGTAAGAACCCGTATATAAAGTATGGATTGAATGATCTAAAGAAAAATGGCTGCCCATTCTAAAGGGCTGCTCCCTTTGAGGAATGCTGTTTAAGTCTCTGCTTCTGACTAGGTGGGCATTTGATAGTTCCCACAGTGGTGTAGCAGACTAAGGTGCCTTAGAAATTTGGGCCATCTGTTTATGCACTTATTAATGCCTTTCACAGCCATGTGAGTCTTCTCTCAAATGCATTACTTTCATGGCGTGATGGATTTGCTGCTATGCATGCTCAATGTTAGGACTCAGTGTCATCATGGGCAGCTGAGTGTTACATAGTCATTTGATATTTCATGTCGAGGTGCTTCAATCTCTACTAGCACATCAGGAGACATATTGCAAAAGAACACTTGTTTTCTACTATAGAAATCATGGCTTTCCTCTGAAACTACAGGTCTGCATTGTGACTTTCTTATTGGGTCTTTTTAGAGAATTTTTCCAGCATCCTTATCCAGCATAGACACATTTTAAACTATCAGATATGCTAGATCATATTTCTCAAGAGGCAGAGTAACCTTCCAACTAGCAACTTCCTATGTTACCCAATAACATGGTATAATAGTCTTCCCAAGTGCAATATCTGTCAATTCCAAAATCTAAAAAGGCTAATTGAATGTCATAAGAAGTACAAGGTACAGAAATTCATTCTTCAGAGGAGATTGCTGACATGCCCCAAACCAATGGACCCTTAAAATTTTAATCAGTGTAGAATGCATGTCTTAGTAGGTCATCTAGGGACTTCTTGGATTCAGTTAGCATGATGTTGTCTATATAGTGGGCCAACATAAGACTGAAAAATCATTTGACCATGGATATATGTTGTTGGACTACTCACTAACCTCTCATTTGACAGAGATTATGAAGGGTAGTATGTAATACAATGAATAAAATTTTGTTTCTCCTATGCTTTAAGATGTTATTTTTCCCTGTCCTTAGGATGGAGTTATTTTGTTTCTGTTCAGAAACTTTAGTGAGTTTTCAAGGTGAGTGATAAATATTAATTAATTCTGTAAGAATAAGTTGATCTAGAAATTGAGACATTGTGGTTTCAGGGAAAATGTTTAAAATCCAGTGACAGAAGGTTATGTACACACTTTGGCTATGAGATGGCACTGAAGCTCTATGAATCTCATACTATTTATCAGCCAAATGGAGCTATTTTACATAATTGGTCACATTTAGAGTTCATGGTAATCACAGAACATGATTTGAACACCAAAGAAGCATTTGAAAATTTAAAAGCAGGCCAGGCGCGGTGGCTCAAGCCTGTAATCCCAGCACTTTGGGAGGCCGAGGCAGGTGGATCACGAGGTCAAGAGATCGAGACCATCCCTGTCAACATGGTGAAACCCCGTCTCTACTAAAAATACAAAAAATTAGCTGGGCATGGTGGTGCGTGCCTGTAATCCCAGCTACTCAGGAGGCTGAGGCAGGAGAATTGCCTGAACCCAGGAGGCGGAGGTTGCGGTGAGCTGAGATCGCGCCATTGCACTCCAGCCTGGGTAACATGACTGAAACTCCGTCTCAAAAAAAAAAAAGAAAATTTAAAAGCACGCTAGGCATAAAATACATTGTAACTTTGTTACTAAATCACCCGCGCTAGATTTTCTCTCACTGGCTCCAGCTGTATCTTTGTCACTTTGTCTAAGAACAGCCCGTCCCTTGTTCTATGAGGCATTGCTTGGATTAAATGGGGCTAACGTGAGGTTATTGCTTATGTTCAGAAATGTCCTTCATATGGTGACCACATCACTTTGACTAGTCAGGTGACTCACGCTCCCAAATGGGAAAGCCATTTGTGCCATTAGAATTCTGTATAGAGGCAGAGACCTCATACAAGTATTGACTATTCATAAGCCACAGGCAGGAAAACAAGACAACACTTAGATGTTTAAATGTTGCGTTCCCTGACCTAGGGACCTAGCTTCTGCCTTGTGGAAGAAAACCAGGACCTACAAAGCAGTAATAGATCCAGAAGGAAGATGACATGCTGGAAATTAAAGTCAATATATTTATATTCATAGTGCTTTTCAGCTTTTCTTTTCTATTCTTATAGTTCTTTTCTTCTCTTCCAATGATGATCTAAGAATAATAAAGAAGTCAAGTTACAAAACCGGTTCCAAAGACACAAAGTTAAATGGTAGGAAGATAGACAAATTAGAGAGCTGTGTACATCTCCCCTGCTTCCCTCGCCTGAGGACAGGTTGATCTCCTAAAGCTAGGTAACATTCGTTCCACTAAAGAGGTAAGCAATCCTCTATGTGGCACCTGGAAGAGAGTGGGACTCAGGGATCAAGTGGAAGTTTCTTCTTTTCCTTTCTGAATAGAAAAGCATCCGTCATGGCATCAACTCTTGTTTCTTACACGAATTTATCTCAGAAAGGCAGTAAAGATATTTGTTTTGGGCTCTGGCCATTGACTAAAGATGTAACTACCTCACCAGATAAACCATTTATATGTCCTGGAAGCCATATAAAGGAGAACAGTCAGTGAGTAATGAAATGATGAGTTTCAGTTTTTCCTCTGTGTATTTCAGTTTTGGAGAGACACCTATTGATGGAGGTCCAAGGCTGGGAAGTACTGGTCAGAGCAGTCTAATGTAAAATTGAGAAATCCTGACTCCATTTCACATGCCTACTGCATTTTTGAAATCTGCAGAACATTTTTGTCATCCCATTCAAAACTCACCACCGTTTGCCATTTTCAGATGAGCATCCCCAGATTCAGGGTGGGCAACTGACTTGCCAAAGTCACATACAGATAGAGCCAGGACAAGAACCTAAGCTTTCTGATTTTAGTTTCAATGGCTTTCAGATATGTTCAGCTATTTCTACAGTAGCGGCCAGGTGGAGGATAAGAGATAAGACCAAAATTTGAACAGCAACTTAGTATAAATGTTTCCCTAATTTTCTTCCACAGACTCACAAGGATTACATGCCCCAAGCCATCTTTCCCCATTGAGTAGAAACTATGTGACATATATGAGTGAAAAATTACAGAGTACAAAAGATCTGTAACAAAAATCCAAGCACTCACACTGAATCCTGAATAGATATTATCCATCATAGATAATAGAAAATCTTTACTAAAATAGATTACAGAGATCATCTTGTCACATTCTCCTCTATTTCTAGTCCCCTATACATAGAACAGGAAGTTAATGGAGCTGGGAAAATGGGCTGCCTTCAGATTCCTTTTTCTGTCTGAAATGAATACTGTACAAGTCTGTACTGGGTGAGCTGTGTGGGATTAGGGTGGGAACTGAGGAAGGGATTCTGTCCTTGTTCTGCCCCAGCAAGCTTAGCCATTGTTTACCATCTGTTGGGGCCTCAATACCAAGTTGTGTTGATGTGTTGACATATTGGATGCCTCTGGAGCTTTTCCTGACACTGGGATGAAAATATTGGAGGCACAGCAGAGGAACAAGAATCTGTTCATAGATTAGGTTTGAGCCAGAGCCTGATTACTGCAGTATTTCAACAAAAGCAGCTAGATGCCTTGAGAAAGAAACTTTAAGAATCCTTGGCTCTAGCTCAAAACTAAGCAGCAAGGGATGCAAATGTTTTTTGACTAGTTGGAGTAGATACTATCTTTTTCCTTAGTGGGGGGTAGGGGGAATCAACATTTGTCATATCCAACACTCACAGAGTCTCAAAGGACAATGTGCTTTTAAATAGACAGTTCTGAATTAGACCCTAGCTGTGATATAAACTAAAATCAATTAAATCTTGTTCTCCCTTTTTGAAGCCCTTTATCCATCTCTGGAAAGTGTGTTCATTGAGTGTATCTGTCTTGTTGAATCAAGAAAAACTAATTTGTGTTTTTATTTTTATTTTGTTTTGAAGAAAACCGTATGTGAAACTTCCCATTGAAATTGCAATAGGTAATAACTGCAAAAAGAGAAAAAAAATCTAATATTTTTTAAATTTTACTTTAAGTTCTGGAATACATGTGCAGAACATGCAGGTTTGTTACATACATGTGCTACGGTGGTTTGCCGCACCTATCAACCCATCACCTAGGTTTTCAGCCCTGCATGCCTTAAGTATTTGTCCTAATGCTCTCCCTCCCCTTGCCCGTTACCCCCTGACAGGCCCCAGTGTCTGATGTTCCTGTGTCTATGAAAACCTCTAATTGTTTTAGATGAGGAATTTGAAGTCCACAGGTGCAAAAAACTTTTCCCAAAGTCACCTAAACCCTTAGTGGCACGACTAGTAGTGACGGCTACATTTATAAGTTGTTTATTATGCACCAGGTACTGCAAAGCACTTCATACAGTGTTCTCTTAAATTTTCATTATAATCCATCTTCTACAAATTAAGAAAGTGAGAATTATAGAACTGACGTGATTTGTCTAAATGATAATAAGTCACAGAGATGGGTTTCAACCTCAAGATGGGATATGAGCCAGCCATGACTGACTCGGTATATGTTCTAGGTTGGAATTCTAGAGCACCCGATTTGCTAACTACTTTTTGAGGCAACAGAACTGGAGATCTGTGGTCCTATAACATAAAACGTCACGGGGTAAAAGTAATGTAAAAGGGAAAAAGAGGGAGAAAGGGAGAGAAAGACAGAGTCTATCCCTTTGTTCTGTTCTCCTCCTCCCTTTCTCCCTTCATTTTTCTCCCTCTCTCTCCTGCAGTGATCCTAAACCTAGTCTTGAATAATTATTAAGTTTAAAAAAACAACAAAAAACATACTCCAGATATTGGAATTATATTTTTCAACCTGCTTCAATATTTAAGATACATTTGTCTTCATTTTATTTGGAACCTTTTTCATTTCCTATATGGTTTGAGGTTATTAAGTGTCATAAAAATGTCTTACTTTTTAGAGCACTTTATTGTTTCAGCTTCTAGATCATTCTTTGAAAACACAGCCTATGTTGTATAACTCCTCTACTAAATAAGCCTTTAATACCCTTTGCTTTTCCCGTCTGACTTTGTGTGTTACTCGAAGGCTGGGCTTTAGGACTGTCCATTCTCTACCCTCATCCTCTTTATTCTGATCGTTAGTGTCCCATGAATGGTGCAGTCACAACAGCCAGGCTCTCTGAGCTTCACTTTTCAGACATATATCTCACTTGTCTCTGAGTGTTCAGATATTCTATTCTTTCCTAATATAGCAATAAATACATTTTCCCCTCCTGTCTCTTCCACCATTTCCTGGGTAAAAAAAAATCTCCACATATGCTGGGTGTGATGGCTCACGCCTGTAATCCCAACACTTTTGGAGGCTGAGACAGGTGGACTGTCTGAGGTCAGGAGTTCGAGACCAGCCTGGCCAACATAGTGAAACCCCATCTCTACTAAAAGTAGAAAAATTAGCCAGGTGTGGCAGTGTACACCTGTAATCCCAGCTACTTGGGAGGCCTAAGCAGGAAAATTGCTTGAATCTGGGAGGTGGAGGTTGCAGTGAGCCAAGATCATGCCACTACACTCCAGCCTGGATGACAGAGTGAGACTCCATCTCTTTCCTAATATAGCAATAAAAAAAATTACCAGACAAAAAGAAAAGAAAAACCCAAAAAAAAAAACAAAACTCCACATATCCATCAAACCAAATTATAGCTCGTATGTTCCACATCCTTTTCCTGTCTCATCTTCCGAAAATAGGATTTGCTTTCTTCTTTCTGTAAGTTGCCGTAACACTTTTTTTTCTGGTTAATTGCTATAGGTCAGATTCCCTATAAAGCAGACGCTGACGTGGATATTTATATAAAAGATATTGGTGGGTCATTCGCTATAGATCAACAGGTCAGAAGAAATGAAGTTACACAGGACTGATCAAAACAGGAGTTAGGCTGCAATGCTATGTCTAGAAGGGCATAGCCAAACCCACGGAGGGCTCTGGAGCTGTAACACCTTTCAGAATTGTTCTAAATCATTGCAGGTGGAGCTGGGCTTTACATCTCTCTGTCCACCAGTCACTGGATATGAGGACCTTGGGCAAGGTGCCTGTCTCCTGTTTATGGCAGTAGCAGAGAGGAAGGATTTAGCTGTGAACTGTCAGATGTCAACACTCCCAGTATCTGGGAGAATGAGCGCTTCTTTCCCAAAAAGATGGGAGGTGGGAGTAGAAGTGTAAGTGCCACACCACAGTATCTCCTACATCAAGGTACATGGAATTTGGCATACCCTGCTTTCGAGGTCATGTCTTTATCTCCTGGAAACTGGAAATTGTGTCCTAAATAGTTCTTGAATTCCTTGCAGCTGTTAGTATAGTAAACAAGAGGTGCTTGGTAAATAATTTGCTGAGATGAATGTATTTCATGCTCTTTTACAGAACTTTCACTTTATTTTTATTTATTTATTTATTTATCTATCTATCTATCTATCTATCTAAGACAGAGTCTCTCTCTGTCTCCCAAGCAGTGGAGAGCAGTGGTAGGATCTTGGCTTTCTGCAACCTCTGCCTCCCGGATTCGAGTGATTCTCCCACCTCAGCCTCTAGAGTGGCTGGGAATATAGATGTGCACCACCATGCCCCGCTAATTTTTGTATTTTTAGTAGAGACGGCATTTCACCATGTTGGCCAGGCTGGTCTCGAACTCCTGGCCTCCTGTGATCCACCCGCCTTGGCCTCCCATAGTGCTGAGATTACAGGTGTGAGCTGCTGCACCCAGCCAGAACTTTCACTTTAAAGACATAATAATAAGACATACCAGACTCAGACTCATATTATTTCTGTTTTACAGAAGATAAAATTGAAGCTTAGAGTGATCATTGCAGTTGGTCAGTGACACAATTAATTTAAAAGTTTCAATGAATTAACCTAGGCCTCAGGACTATTAGGGTGATTGTCCTTGCTAAAAAAAAAAAAAAAAAAAAAAAAAAAAAATTCAACTAACCAAATACAAATAGTAGCTCCAAAAGTGCTACGGTCAGGTCAAGGGTTAATAACCTTCTTCCCTAAACCCCTTCGCAAAAATTCCTGCTCCTGGACCTCCCTGAGGTGCCTTAACTTGATAAGTTATTAGACTTCCTTTTGGCACATATTCGCATGCAAAGAGCCAGAATTTTCAACTGAGATTTAAAAGAACTTTGGCCCATTGCCCAGGGCTCATGCTGTGGAGACAGCAAAAAGCATCCTCCAAGAATTTTTAAAACAACCGCTATGAGGAAGATGACCTGAAGTACAAATCCTAAAATCATTTTTGGGAGACTTGCCAGAGTCATAACATCAGGTAAAGTCACAAAGAAGCTTTTTTACAACAACGTTTCCTTCTCCGTCTCTTCCCTATTCCCTGTCCTATCCTCTGTTCCATGACAACGCTCTTACCCCCTGCCCTAAATCACAGCTTAAGCAGAGACGGCCCCCTGTAATGCAGCCTATTTCTAGGAAAACACTGGCAAGACCCTGCTGCATGACTTGAGCCCTGCACATGAATCTGTTTATGTTCCACAGATTTGGCCTGTTACTTAGCAAGCTTTCTCACTGGCTGTCATGCATGAACACCCTGGATGACTGGGGTAGAGAGCAGGCCTGGTTCCACTACCTACAGAATTGAGTTCTCTTGGATTCTTGATGTGCAGGAAGAGACACCCAGGTAGAAATCACATACTGTGTAATTACTTGTGCCCTGGCCTTCTTTAGTGATTGTTGGAGAGGACCTATTCTTCTGTTCAATGCCAGGTTAATTGTCCTTAAATGTGACTGTTGTTGCTATGTCATTTCCCTGTTCGAAAGCCACCACTCACTCGTGTTCATCACTATAACATTAAATCCTTAGCCTAGACTTCCTGACCCTCTGCAAACTAATTTCAAGCTGTTATTCAAGTTCTATTACCTACATCTAGGCATGAGCACTACATTTCAACAAAAATTGTCCTATGTATTCTTTTTTTTTGAGATGGAGTCTTACTGTGTCACCCAGGATGGAGTGCAGTGGCATGATCTCGGCTCACTGCAACCCCTGCCTCCTGGGTTCAAGGGATTCTCCTGCCTCGGCCCCTCAAGTAGCTGGGACTACAGGTGTACACCACCATGCCAGCTAATTTTTTGTATTTTTAGTAGAGACGCGGTTTCAGGTTTCACTGTGTTAGCCAGGATGGTCTCAATCTTCCGACCTTATGATGCACCTGCCTAGGCCTTCCAAAGTACTGGGATTACAGGCGTGAGTCACCACCAGGCCCTTTATATTCTTATATTAGAAATACCTTCCAATTTTATCAGTTTCTTGCTTCCTTCTCAACACACTGACCACTTGACATGCAGTTTATGATTTCCCCAAACCCTGAAATTGTGATTAGAGAAACTATTATTAAAGTCATATTCTGACACTAGAAATTATCTAGTAGATTTCTAGCTCTTGATGCTCAAGTTATTGATGTTTCAGTGACAATAAATTCAAATGCTGGACTCGAGAGGCCACATCTAAGTTTTCGCATATATCATATTCATACTTTGCATTTTAACATAAAGGACACACAGCAACAACACTTACATTTTCATACTTACACAGTTTTTTGAACTTTTTTTTCTTTTCCGCTGAAATTATGTTTCTTTCTTTTCTTTTTTATGAGACAGAATTTCACTCTTGTCCCCCAGGCTGGAGTACAATGGTACGATCTTGGCTCACTGCAACCTCCACCTCCTGGGTTCAAGCAATTCTCCTGACTCAGTGTCCCAAGTAGCTGGGATTACAGGTACACGCCACCATGCCTGGTTAATTTTTGTATTTTTAGTAAAGACGGGGCTTTACCATGTTGGCCAGGCTGGTCTCGAACTTCCAACCTCAGCTGATCCCCCAACCTCGGCATCCCAAAGTGCTGGGATTACAGGAGTGAGCTACCTCACACCATACACCAAAACTTATTCCTTGGAATTATATTTCCTATCTATACTGGTTGAAATTTTACTAAAACTTCCAAGCCCAACTCAGATGCCACCTCTCCCTTGAAGACTTTTGCTGGTCTGCTTTGTCATCCTTATGTGGTTCACAGCACTCTGCCTTGTGTTACTATTAATATTTGTGTTCATATCTTATCCAGTCTCATTTAACACATTTTCTCGTGATTTTTGGCTACTTGGACGACATCACTTGTGAACTGCCTATTGGAGCCCTTTGACATGATTAAGCTGTTATATTTGTCTAATTTGTAGAATTTAATTATATTTTCTAGATACAAGTTCTTTGTCAGATATGTGATTGAAAATATCTTCCTTTCACTATGTAGTTTGCATTTAACTCTCTTAATGATGCCTTTTGATGAGTAAAAACTATTAATTTCAATTAAATCTAATTTATCAACCTTTCTATGGCTAGCAATTGTTCGTGTGTGTGTGTGTGTGTGTGTGTGTGTACTCTCCTTTAAGAAATCTGGCTGGGTGTGATACTCACTCATATAATCCCAGCACTTTGGGAGGCTGAGACGAGGGATCACTTGAGTTCAGAATTTCAAGACCAGCCTGACCAATATGGCGAAACCTGGCTCTACTAAAAATACAAAAATTAGTTGGGTGTGGTGGTGTGCGCCTGTTATCAGAGCTACTCAGGAGCTGAGGCAGGAGAATCACCGGGAGGCAGAGCTTGCAGTTAGCCGAAATCACACCACTGCACTCCACCCTGGGTGACGGGTGACAACAGAACAAGACTCCATCTCGTGGGTGGGGGGGGTGGCAGGTGGAAATTTGCCCAATCCAAGACCATGAATATTTTCCTCCATGTTTTCTTTTAGAAGTTGTGCAATTATGTTAGGTCTAAGGTACATCTGGAATAAATTTTGGTGTATGGTATGAGGAAAGTGTTAAATTAATTTTTTCATAAGTATGTACAGTTAAGCCCTTTATCAAAAAGATTCCTCTTTCCCACTGTACTGCCATGGTGCTTTTCTATAAATGAATGACAACGTTTAGGTCTATTTCTGGGTATTTTATTATTTCCATTTGTCTATTTGTCTATCTTCATGCTAAAATCATGGTTTTTAATTAATGTTTTGTTGCTGCTTTATTTTTAGACCTGCTAGCATAGGCATAAAACAATGTATTCCAACATTGTTCTTCTTTTAGATTTTCTTTGATATTTTTAAACTTTTGGATATCTATATATTTTGGAAATGAAATTAGCTTTCCAATTTCCATTAAAAGAGACGTGGGATTTATATTTAGAGCTGTATTGATTCTACAAAATCAATTTGGGGATAATTGACATCTTTAAAATAGTAAGTTTTCCAATGTATGTACCTGGCATATATTTTCATCTTTTAGATCTTTAAAAAATTGTTTTCTTTTAGTAATATTTTGTAGTTTTCACTATAGAAGTATGGAGTGATTTTTATTAAATTTACTCTAAGGTATGTGATGTTTTTGATGTTTTTAACTCTATTGAAAACTTCATATGGTTTTTATCTTTTTTCTCTTAATTTGTGATTTATTTCCAAATGTTAAACCAACATTTCATTCCTGAAATAAATTCAATGTGACCATAATATAGTATTTCTTTTCTATATTTCTGGCTTTAATTTTATAATATGTTGTTTGGAATTTGTTGTGTTCATCTTCATTAGAGATGTTGACCTATAATTTATTTTTTTGTTTTTTGCAAGGTTTTTGTTAAGCTTTACATTAAGGTTATGTATGATCCATAAAATAAGTTGGCAAGTTTTTTTAATTTTTCTGTTTTCTGGAAGAGTTTGTTCAGGATTGATGTTATCTTTCTCTTAAAACTTTGGTAGAATTCACCAATGAAGACATTTGGGGCTTGAGATATCTTTCCAAAATGTTTTCAGTTAAGAATTCAGCAACTTCATTCACTTTTGCTATTTCTTTCTCTGTTAGCTTCAGTAGTTGTGTTTTAATCTAAATTGTCAGATGTATTACAATGAAGTCTTCCTTAATGTCTTCTTATTACTTTGTGATCTGTGAACCATCTAAGGATATGTTGCTTTTAGTTTTTAATACTGATGTTTTGTGACTTTATTTCTTGATAAAAGTCAGGGATTTATCAAATTTATGGGTTTGTATTGTTTATCAGTCAAATTTTTACTTTAAGGTAATTGTAGATTTACAGGCACTTGTAAAAAATAATTCAGAGAGATCTCCTGGGCATTTGCCCTAACCTTCTCCAATGATAACATTGTACAATATTATAGTTATTTTCCTTCAGCAGTTTGGGGATACCATCCCAAAGTCTTCTGCCTTACATCACTTCTCAAAGTACTTTGCTTCTTTATTTCCAGACTATTGTTTTGATTCCCTGCCTGCCTTGATTTCTCTCTGGTATCTTATACAGTTATTCTTTTTTAACTTTCATTTTTGCCTTTTACCCAGATTTTATAGTTTTTAATGGTGGAAGAATTGGTTTTCTAAAAGTTAGTCAAATATGGTCATATGCCTGATTTAGTCCAACATTCCATTTTATTTCAGTCCTTTACAAATACTTACACAACATTAGTATTTAAAAGAAGCTTATAGATGGATGCTGTAGTAGCTTCCATTCTATATTTTGAGGCATCCCAAAGGGAATGATGGTTCATCCGTAACAGTGGATTTCCTTTTAGATGTTTTATGAATTAAGGTTATACCTAAAATCTTATTTTAAAAATTGGGTATTAGTTTTACTGCTAAAACTGATTTTAGTGACTAATTAACACTAATTAAAAATAAGTGTTCTGGTGATCCCTTGCTACATAACAAAACATCCCCAAACTAGTGGATTCAAACAAGAGTGATTGCTTTATTATTATCCTCATGTTTCTAGGAGTTGACTGGGATCCGCTAGTTGATTCTTACTTCAGGTCTCTTAGGTGGTAGCAGTCAGACAATGGTAGAAACTAGAATCATCTGAGTATTTGTTGACTCACATATATAGTAATAACTAAACAGCTGGAAGCTGAAGCAGCTGGAGCTCCTTGGCCATCTCTTTCTCTAGGCATTCTTGACATCTATGTATGCTCTCTATCATGATGGCTTCAAGGAAGTGAATGTTCTTACACCTCCACTCAGAATTGAAAAGGTACATATATGAAGAGAGATTGGCAGAAGCTGTGGGGCTTTTTCTAATGGCCTTGGAAGTCCCACTATGCCATTTCTGCCACATTTTATTGGTTGAGTCACTCCACTAAGATTCATCCACATTCAAAGGAAAGGAGCATAGCATCTGTCTAGTGAGGGAAATGTGGCAAGATCCTGGAAGAGCGTATGAGATGAGACATATTCTTGTGACGATTTTTGGAAAATACATTCTGGCACAATAGGGAAATTGGAGCCCTAAGAAGAAATACAACACGTCTGTGATACTAGGCATATTAACTCCAATTTCTAGATTTTTATTCAATATTAATAAATAATTTTAAGAAAAACACAGAAAGCTCTATAGAACATGTTTAGGCAAAAAGAAACTTTTTTGAATTAAGTTCTTATAAGTTAATAGAGTCATTACAAAAATGATAAAGAACAAGAATAAAGTGTTATAAAATACTTTAAGCACTAAGATCTGGCTGAATCAGATATAATAATTCTCTGATGTCTAAGAAGATTTTTCAGAATCCTTACCAATACTTTTTACTAAAATTCCTAATAATAAAATGATATAAAAAACAACTTACAGGTTGGGCACAGTGGCTCATGCCTGTAATCCCAGCATTTTGGGGGGCCAAGACAGGAGGATCGTGAGATCAATAGATTGAAACCATCCTGATCAACATAGTGAAACCCGTCTCTACTAAAAATATGAAAATTAGCTGGGCATGGTAGCATGTGCCTGCAATCTCAGCTACTTAGGAAGCTGAGGCAGGAGAATTACTTGAACCCAGGAAGCAGAGATTTCAGTGAGCCACGATCACGCCACTGCACTCCAGCCTGGCAACAGAGTGAGATTCTGTCTCAAAAAAATAAAATAAAAGATAATAATGATTTACAAAGATTTTTAGAGATCTAAGTAATCATTATTAATAATAATATTACTACTACGTGTTCTTTATTGATGTTCCCTTAGCCTATCCTTAAATATGTATAATAACTGAAAGACCATGATTTCATAAAACAGTTCAATTTAGTTTTGGGTTTTTTTTTTTTTTTTTTTTTGGTGGCGGGGGTGCGGGGTGATTAGTTTAATGGCCTAAAGTGTTTCTTGCATTCAGTCAAATCCTTAACTCTTTACTTCTGCCCAATTCTGTTCTCTGGATCAGAGAGATAAGTCACTGTTTCTCCTGTGTGATAGTTGTTTATATAGTGCATAAATAGATGTGGAACATTACACCAAAACTAATAAAATAAAATCTGAAGTACAGATAAATATAATGCAGTATTCTATACTTATATAAAAAGAAAAAAAATCCTCTCCATGTTGAAAGTGTGATATTTATTGCACGTTTACCATGCATGCTCCAGGAATCACACAGATTGAAACATTTAATATTCTGGCTCTACTATTATTATAAATTTCCAGTTGAATAAGAACAAGACCCAAGCTGTTTATGCATAAGACAGAGTCCAAATAAGACCATGTTGTCTGAATCAGCAGTCTTTTACCAGGCGTAGCATATCATAATAGGGCAGCATCATAAAAGGGGAAACACACCATAACATTTAGCCTAACAAAAAGCGTTTAGTTAAGAGCTATATATATCGTGTATCCATTTTCAACCTTCCCACCAATTCATGGCTACTCTTCCTACACAAAAGATAATTGCAAAACGCAATCCTAAGGAAATTATAAACAAATTTACAAAGCAGCAGGAGTTATTTGCAGCTGACTTTTTAAGTAAAAGAATTGTAGACTTGTATCCCTACTCAATCATCCATTCTCTACAAAGGAAAGTTAATATTTTAAAATATGTATCAAAACAAATTACTTATTTAATCCCTCCAAGGGATTTCCTATGCATCAAGAAGTGAACAGGCAGCCTACAGAATGGGAGAAAATTTTTGCAATCTATCCATCTGACAAAGGGCTAATATCCAGAATCTACAAAGAACTTAAACAAATTTACAAGAAAAAAAATTAACAACACCATCAAAAAGTGGGCAAAGGTTACAAACAGACACATCTCAAAAGAAGACATTTATGCAGCCAACAAACATATGGAAAAAAAGTTCATCATCACTGGTCCTTAAAGAAATACAAATCAAAACCACAATGAGATGCCATCTCACTCCAGTTAGAATGGCAGTCATTAAAAAGTCAGGAAACAACAGATGCTGGAGAAGATGTGAAGAAATAGGAACACTTTTACGCTGTTGGTGGGCGTGTAAACTAGTTCAACCATTGTGGAATACAGTGTGGTATTTCCTCAATGATCTAGAACCATAAATACCATTTGACCCAGCAATCCCATTACTGAGTATATACCCAAAGGATTATAAATCATTCTACTATAAAGACACATATGTTTATTGCAGCACTGTTCACAATAGCAAAGACTTGGAACCAACCCAAATGCCCATCAATAATAGAGACTGGATAAAGAAAATGTGGCACATATACACCATGGAATACCATATAGCCATAAAAAAGGATCCGTTCATGTCCTTTGCAGGGACGTGGATGAAACTGGAAACCATCATTCTCAGCAAGGTAACACAGGAACAGAAAATCAAACACTGCATGTTCTCACTCATAAGTGGGAGTTGAACAATAAGAACACATGGACACAGGGAGGGGAACATCACACACTGGGGACTGTTGGGGGTTGGGGGTTAGGGGAGGGATAGCATTAGGAGAAATACCTAATGTAGATAACCAGTTGATTGGTGCAGCACACCACCATTGCACATATATACCTATGTAACAAACCTGCATATTCTGCACATGTATCCCAGAACTTAAAGCATAATAATAATTTTTAAAAACCCTGAATTATACAGTTTAAATTGTGAATTTTTTGGTGTGTGAATTATGTCTACAAATAATGCATCGGATTTTACCAACATTTTTCCGTATCTATTGAGATTACTGTTTTTTCTTCCCTAACCTACCAATGGAATGAATTATATGGTAGATTTTTCTGACCTTGCCACCCCAGAATTCATGAAATAAAAGCTATTGATATAATATTGTTTAAAAAGGAAAAAGAATTATAGAATGGTAGCATAGTTCAGAAAAGATAAAGTATTGGGAATATCCCCTACCAAAAGTAGCCAAAAAAACCTACACAGTGGAAAATTGTGAAACTTAAAATGCATAGTTGTGTTTATTAGGAAAAAAAAAAGAAATTGCTAGGAACCAGAAATAAAGATGTAAGTGAAAATTAGGTTAAGCATGTGGTGTGAAGCTTGGTGAGTTTACAGTGGATTTCTCAGAGGCTTGTGTTTCAACATGCTCGAGGGAACAGGAAATGTGGAAATTATATCAATAGATGGTAATGAGGTTTTCAAAGAGCTGTGTTCTCAAGAATGTATAATAGAAAGAAATTCTGCCAACCACTTTGACAGATAACAAGTATACTTCTCTTTTTATACTGTAATCTTGGTGAATAGAAGCTATTTCTTTAAGAAATCAAAATGTAGGGGTTTTTTGTATATACTTGGCATTCACATTTATGCTACCTGTGAAGTCAGAGAAATGAATATAAAATGTCATTCTAGACAGATGATATTTAATATGTCTAGAGAGATTATATAAAAAGTGTTCTAGAACATATTACCTTTGATAAAGTAAATTCTGACTCAAACAAAATAAGCAACAACAGAAAAAAACCCACTAAGGGTAAATTTTTATGGGTTTATGTGATTGGAAGAACAAAAGGAGAAATAAAGAAAATTACATATCAGCCAGGTGCAGTGGTTCACACCTGTAATCCCAGCACTTTGGGAGCCCAGGGAGGTAGATATTTTGAGGCCAGGAGTTCGAGACCAGCCTGGCCAACACAGTGAAACTCCATCTCTACTAAAAATACAAAAATTAGCCTGGCATGGTGGTACATGCCTATAGTCATAGCTACTCAGGATGCTGAGGCAGGAGAATCACTTGAACCCAGAATGCACAGGTTGCAGTGAGCTGAGATCATACCACTGCACTCCAACCTGGGCAACAGAGTGGCACTCTGTCTCAAAAAGAAAAGAAAAAGAAAAGAGAAAGAAAGAAAAGAAATGTATGTGTCCTAAGAAGGTACAACACATTTGAAATTAAATACTTAAAATAAAACTAAAATAATTTATTCAATAACATTTAAACCTCAGTAAAGGCATTAAATCACAGAGTAGATATGGCTGGGAAAGATACTGGTAAGTGGACAGATGGATCTGAAGACACTATGTTGAATGTAGCCTTGAGAAATAAAGCAAGTATAAGAGACATGTAGATTAAGCCAAACGTGGTGGCTCACGCCTGTAATCCCAGCACTTTGGCAGGCCGAGGCTTGCAGACCATGAAGTCAGGTGTTTGAGATGAGCCTGACCAACATGGTGAAATGCCATCTCTACTAAAAATACAAAAATTAGCTGGGCGTGGTGGTGGGCACCTATAATCCCAGCTACTCAAGAGGCTGAGGCAGGAGAATTGCTTTAACCTGGGAGGCAGAGGTTGCAGTGAGCCGAGATAGTGCTATTCCACTACCCCCGAGGTGACAGAGAGAGACTCCATCCCAAAAAAAAAAAAAAAAAAAAATTGAGGATGGTGCAATAGTCAAAGTGATAAATATTGAAACTTCAATAAACAAAGAAGCACAGTATGTCTTAGAAGCAAAGTATGTCTTCCAAAGGATTAATAAAAGATAAAATCTCTCTAAGTCACATTTTTAATGAGGAAGGAGAATGTCAAAGATGAGGAATAAAACATAAACAGACACAGAGAAAAATTGTTTTTAAGTCAATTTAACAGTGACAGTTCACAACTCAACAGAGGTCATTCAGACTTAATTCTAGTTATCAGCTCCAGCCTGATTATAAAAATATATATTGGTCATAATAAGAGCCAAGTCTTTACCTGAGTCCAATAAAGAGCTTCTGAAGGACGTTGATCAGGAAAGTGATATGGTAATATTTGTGTTTTTGTCAGATTCTTTAGGATTGTTGCAATGTATTAGAAAGCTCTTTGGACACAGATTCAAGAAGAAACTTCTGTCATTTCCTAGCTAATTAAGGCTGATAAAATCGCGAAGATTTTTTGAGTAACTTATTTATTTATAAAATGGAAAGTTTTTTTTTAAATCTGTTCTTCCAAAGTCATGAGATCATGATCAGACTTAAATATTATATTTATGTGGAATCACCTTTAACTCACAGAAACGTAGATATATTACATGCATATTCTATTTAGAGTAAAAATAAGCAGTGTGGACATAGTAAAGGGGAATAAATAGAGTTACTCAACAGAGTTTTTCCAAGTTTAAATTAGAATCTAGACAGCAAGGATGCAAACTACCCAGGCCTATACAATATTCTGAAAACTTTTGTATTCATGACTTATAAATTATTGCAATCTTTTAGGAGGCATTACTAGATTTTCTGGAAAAGCCTCAGAATTTATCATTTGCAAACTTATAAAACTGATCCTTAAGACAGAGAGGTACTGCTCCCAGGTCCTTAAGAGTGGAGAAAATCATGTTATAATATATATACATATGAAAATATCTTATAAAATTATGCCTAAAGACCTTTTAATCATAGTTGGGCTATTCCTGCTTTATGGCCAAGGTTTTATCCTGAGTAGGAAATTTTCCCAGAGATAATGAGACAAAACAAAATTAAAATTATTAAAACAAAACGTAAAGAACAGAATGGAAGGGGATGTGCTTGCATGTAGAATATGGGCTTCATAGATAATCAGTTGTGATAGAAGCAGGGTTTCACGGATAATAAGTTTAGGCATGGGTATAACTTTAAGACTTTTTGTTCTGTAACAAGACCGTAAATTTGTATGTTACTTTATGTTCATGTCAATTAATATTTGCAAGTCAATATTAATTGTAGTAATTATATCCATTGAGATGAAAATGCTGAAAATTACAGGATTGGTCAGGGGGCTCCTCAAAGCTAAAAAGTGAAAGAGCTGGGATTGTTTTTTTTTTTTTGGCCTGAAATCAAAGATTCCTTTTTGAATATTGTACTAGTGCCTACTGAATTTTGTTTCTTGTATCTTGTTTTAGAGATACTGCTAAGGCTTCCTAGGTAGTAAACTGTAAAGATAGTGGAGGTAATGTACAAGGAAGTTAGAAATGCATTAAATTTAATTTTGATAATGACTTAAGGAAAAAGAATCCATTTAATAGAAATATCCTTCATATGGAGTACAAATATTATGTTATAAGCACAGATTATGCCATCAACTAAGCAAGTCACTATAGGCCAAATTTTAATTTATTCATTAAACAAAAACTTGAGAGCTTGTTATATGACAAATACTGAGCTAAGACAGGAGAATAAGAAGATAAATGAGACATGGACTTGGTTGTTTTCGAGGGATTAATGGTCAATTGCAGGGAATCTTTTAGCCTTTATGAATCACACTCTCCTTCTCAAGGATTCTAGCCAAGAAAATTGTAGAGGCGATGTAGATTTGTATATAAAATTCTGTTTACAATTTCAAGGATTTACAGATTACACCCTTTTCCTCAAATGAAAGATATCCATAGATTCTCCAGAGAGCTATAAGCCTCACCTTGGTAAATGGCATCAGCCTGAAGTAATGGAAAAGAGAAATTGGTAATATTTAAGGTATATATTAGTCCCAGTGGTGGACTGCAGAAGGGTATGGTGAACTCTGCTAACAAGAGGACAGAGGCAGCTTCTGAAAGGAGGAGATGCTTGGGCGGAATCCTGTTGAATGAGCTCAGGGGTCAAGAAGTTTCTCTGGAAATTTTGTTTCTTAAACTGTATTATTCAGGGCTTGAAGATCTCTAAGGTTCTTTTCATCTATTACTTTATCCTTTTATAGATTTCAAAAGATGCTCGTAAGCTGATATTCTCTCATCCGTTGACACCTTTTGACCCCATATAACACCACCATTCTGCTATGACCGTTCTCTGAGTATGTCAAATAGACATACTCAGAACCGGTTTAGTAGAAAGAGGAGGTCTGGAATAAGACCTTACACCATTGCAAAGAAGAGTCTGTGACGAAACATGCCCCCTATTTGAATAGAGAAACCTGAAAATTTCTTTTTTTTTTCCTACCAGTTCCTGCCTTGAGGATGTCTCTAAATATTTTGCCAATAAGGAAGGGAAGCCTGCCATCTATGCTGCTGAAATTGTGGGCAGGGTCACCAAAGAATGACCACACAGGGCAGGAACACACAAAAACATTTCTTAGAAAACAGCATTTCTCCCATTTCACTTGAGACAATGTTTTGTTTTTGTTTAAGAATCATAGAAACTGTGAATGAATAAGTTGCATTGGTCATCTAACTTAACCTCCAGGGAACTGAGGAGTTGCTACAACATATTCATTCAATTCTTTTCCAGTTTCACATGTAGACTCCAACAGGGTTTGTCACCACACTTTCTGGACAATCACTCTGTGCTCCAAGTCAGTATTGCATGAACGTTGCTGTGACTTTGGAAGGAAAAGGAGAAACAGCCTCTAAGAAAAACATTATTTGAGGGGGATGGTTAAGAAAGGTTAACTTTATATATAAATGTTAAAATTGAATAACGATAATGAAACTATATTTTTCTAAACTGAACCAAGGAATATTTCATAACTTTCATTAGCCAAAGATAAAAAGGTAATTGTCTTCCTTCTTTCCTTCCTTCTTTCCTTCCTTCCTTCCTTCCTTCCTTCCTTCCTTCCTTCCTTCCTTCCTTCCTTCCT